>NW_017672142.1:27565-52672 GCF_001879085.1 Nicotiana attenuata | reverse complement strand
TTTACTTTAGGACAGATGAAAGGTCAAATGGAACTATACCGCAGGCCAGGTAATTTGCAAAATCTGCATACCATGGCGCATCTTCCAGAGTAGCTGCGAGCAGCTGCTCATCTGGAAAGGTTTCCAGAATCTCTTCGACCTCGACTGATTTTTCAGCTCCTTCAAGTCGTGATAGATGATCAGCGACTTGATTTCTGTGCCCTTACGGTCACGAATTTCAAGGTCAAATTCTTGCAACAGCAGCACCCAACGAATCAGGCGCGGCTTAGACTCCTTCTCAATTAGGTACCTGAGAGCTGCATGGTTAGTGTATACAATTACCTTAGAACCAATCAGATATGATCGTAACTTTTCAAAAGCAAATACCACCGCTAACATCTCCTTCTCCGTTACAGCGTAGTTGAGCTGTGCACCGCTTAGCGTTCTGCTTGCATAGTAAATCGGGTGCATCAGCTTGTCTTTTCGCTGCCCCAAGACTGCTCCTATGGCATAGTCGCTTGCGTCACACATGAGCTCAAAAGGTTGCTCCCAGTTGGGTGCAACAATGATGGGTGCAGTTACCAACCTCTTCTTCAGTTCCTCAAATGCCAACCTGCAATCATTAGAAAATACAAAGGGCTGATCCTTTTCAAGGAGTTTGCATAGTGGGTTAGCAATTTTGGAAAAATCTTTTATGAAACGCCGGTAGAACCCGGCGTGCCCAAGAAAGCTTCTCACCGCGTTGACTGAAGTGGGCGGTGGTAGCTTTTCAATCACGTCAACCTTAGCATGGTCGACCTCAATTCCTTTTCTGGACACTCGATGTCCCAGGACTATCCCTTCTTGTACCATAAAATGGCACTTCTCCCAGTTTAGCACTAAGTTTGTCTCCACACATCTTTTGAGCACTCTGCTTAAGTTGTGAAGACAGTCTTTGAATGAATCTCCCACCACAGAGAAATCATCCATAAAGACTTCCATAATATCCTCCACCATATCTGTGAAGATGGCTAACATGCACCGTTGAAAAGTCGCTGGTGCATTGCAAAGCCCAAAAGGCATTCTCCGAAAGGCAAAGATGCCATACGGACAGGTGAAGGATGTTTTATCTCTATCCTCGGGGGCTATTGATATCTGATTGTACCCCGAGTATCCATCTAAGAAACGAAAATGTGATCTCCATGCCAGCCTATCCAACATTTGGTCAATGAAAGGCAAGGGAAAGTGGTCCTTTCGGGTGGCGGTGTTCAATTTCTGGTAATCCATGCAAATCCGCCACCCTGTGACTGTACGAGTTGAGATCAACTCATTGTTTTCATTTTGCACAACAGTCATTCCCCTCTTTTTAGGCACACATTGGACAGGGCTGACCCAATTGCTATCAGAGATGGGGAAGATGATTCCCGCATCTAACCATTTGATTACCTCCTTCTTTACTACCTCTTTCATGTTTGGGTTCAGCCTTCGTTGATGTTCTCTGGAAGGTTTGTGCCCTTCTTCCAAGAGAATCTTATGCATACAGAAGGCTGGGATGATACCCTTTATGTCTGCCATGGTCCAGCCAATGGCAGTCTTGTTTTCTTGCAGTACCTGTAAGAGCCGTTCTACCTGCACATCTAGCAAACCGGATGATATAATAACAGGCACGGTCGAATCAGGTCCCAAGAACACATACCTGAGGTGATTTGGGAGTGGCTTTAGCTCCAGTTTGGGTGGTTCTTCTATTGATGGCTTTGCTGGAGGTGTAGCCCTTTTTTCTAATTCAAGGGACTCAAATTGAGGTTCCCTTGTCCAGAATCCTCGGCCTTCAAGTGCCATGACCCATTCAGCCAACCCTTCACCATCCATCTCTTCTAGATTTTTCAGACATGCATCCAATGGGTCATTCACAGTCAGGGTCGCGTCGTCCTCTTGCAGAATCACATCTACTGCATCCACTAAAGAGCAATTAGCATATTCGCTGGGTCTTCTCATAGATTGCTGAACATCGAATATGACTTCTTCATCGTTCAGTCTCGAGTTTAGTTCCCCAGTCTCACAATCGATCAGTGCTCTGCCAGTCGCCAAAAACGATCTACCCAGAATGAGAGGTATCTCCTCATCTACCTGGCAGTCCAGGATAACAAAGTCTGCTGGGAACACGAACTTCCCCACTTGTACCAACACATCATCAAGAATACCAGTTGGCCTTTTCACCGTGCGATCAGCCAGCTGTAGCAGCATAGAAGTCGGTCTAGCTCTGTCGATGCCCAATTTAGTGTACACAGCTAGCATCATCAGATTTATGCTGGCCCCCAGATCACATAAGGCCTTTGCAAAGGCATAGCTCCCAATTGTGCACGGAATAGTGAAACTACCTGGATCAAACATCTTTTGAGCCATCGGTCTTGTCACTATTGCATTGCAGGTCTGTGTGGGGGTCACAGTGGAAAGATCCTGAAAATCAAACTTTTGTGACATTAAATCTTTCATCATCTTTGCATAACCCGGCATCTCCCTCAAAGAATCCATCAAAGGAATATTCAACTGAATCTGACGCAGCATCTCCATAAATTTCTTGTATTGAACTTCCTTCTTTTGTTTAACCAGTCTCTGAGGGAAGGGTGCAGGTATCACCCTTTGTGCATTGCTTGCTGGCTTCTCTATGTTGGAATTTTCTGGCACAAGAGGTGCCACCTGTTCTACAGCTTGCTCATTCAGCTTTTCTTTCTCCTGACTCTGCTCAACCACCACTTGTGGTTTCTGATATGGTACTGGCACTAATTGGTTTTGAGGGTGCATACCCCCAGGCTGTTGCATATTAGGCCTGTACTGCTGATTTTGCTGCGGTCTCCATTGCTGTGCTCCTTGTCTCTAACCTCCATAGTTGTTGACATAATTCATATCTTCCCTTGCCCCTTGATTTTCGCCTTCTCCGCTCCATGAACACACATAAGACTGATTAATACAAGGTGTACACAGTCCTCCATTTGTTGTATCAACAATGTGCACCTGTTTGTGCCCATCTCATCAATCTTCTTTGTCAATATGCTCATCTGGGTCATGAGTGTGGCCATATTCTCTGCATGTGAATTGTTTGGGTCAAGAGGAACTGAGTGCACTATGGGTGCCAGTGTTGTAGCTCTAGTCATCCACCCCGAATTTTGTGACATCTTGTCAAGAAGGATTTTGCACTCGGTGAATGTCTTACTCAATAATGCACCTCCAGATGAAGCATCCACATTTGCTTTTAAATGGTCAGCTAGCCCCATGTAGAATCTCCGGCCGAGCATCTGGTCTGGAATGCCATGGTGAGGACACTTCACTAGCATTCCTTTAAATCTTTCCCAAGTTTCTTGCAAGGACTCAGTCGGCTGCTGCTTAAACTGCAATATTTCATCAATCTGTCTTGCAGTCTTGTTTGGTGGATAGAACTTGTTCAGAAACTGCTTGACTAATTCCTCCCAGGTGGCAATGGAATTGATAGGGAGCGAATTTAACCAAGTCTGAGCTTCCCCGGTCACAGAGAATGGGAACAGGAGCAGCTTGATAGCTTCCGGGGTCACATTTGGCTGCCTTTGGGTCACACAAATTGACAGAAAATTTTTCAGGTGCTGCTGAGGGTCTTCAATGTGTGATCCGGAGAACAATCCTTTATTCTGCAGTAGATGCAGCATGTTGTTGGTTATCTGGAAGGTCTCCGCTTGAATTGCGGGCACAACTATGGCAGTGGCCAAGTTATCAGCTGTGGGCTGTGCCCAGTCATAAAGTGCAGCTTCAGGCACAAGGGGTGCCACTACTCTTACGTTGGGGTTTGCCGGCAGATCCCCAACGTTTCCAATGTTGTTTTCTGCGTCACCCATGTTAAATTCGAGTTGGTGTGACTGATGTGATTGTTGGAGCCTCTTGTTAGCACGGTCCAATGCCCTGAATGTTTTCTCGGGTCTGAAAGTCCTTCTAGCAGTTCTCCAGTCCTCGAGGAACTTCTAGGCATACACCTGATTTTCACAAGAGTTCAAACGTTAGAATTTCAATGAACAGATTGGGAATAGAGAAAACTGACTACACTAAGAATTTTTGTACTTCTTTCAATTGTAATTGATAACACCGTTAATTCCCAGGCAACGGCGCCAAAATTTGATAACGCCAAACTATGCCTTATAAAAAGACACACACGGACGTTGCAAATATAGTCTGGGTATTTCTGCCCAGAGTCGAACCACAGAGAATTAACCTATCAATTACTCTTGTCAGATTTACTAGATTCACACAATCAATTTTCCCAAACTTTGTACTTCACAATTGATGATATGTTTAACAACTAAACTGAAAGTAAATAAAGCTGGAAGTTAACTAAGCTTGCTTGTATATAATTGGAATAAGATATAAGGTAATGGTTTCCCCCGTTGTTGATTTCCTAAGTTGAATATATATTATAACTCAGACATAGTTGTCTCTATCAATCATGAACACTCTAGCTATCATAAATCTTTCTCAAGCAATTATGAATAATTTACTAGACGCACTTTCTTAAGTTACGTTAGTTAGATTCAAAAAACAGTTCACTTAGATTGCATCCGAGGTATCGTTATCTCTAATCCTACCTCTAAACCCTCGGTTATGACTCTCGTCTATACTCCGGGAGTGATGTTGTTCATACAATCACCTAAATATTCACTCTCTCTCAAGCAGATACATACTAAATAGGGACGGATAATTGAGGGCCTTTCAACTAACCACAATCAAAACATAGATGAACAAATAGAGATTAACAACCAATTCCAAATATATTAGTATAACAACCAAGTCATCCCCAACGGGTTTTACCAAAACCTTAGGTTAAAGTATCTAGCTACTCATGACAATGGAAGATAAAATCAATAAATTATTCGTAATGGAAGAATTGCAATAAAAATAGAAGAGAATAGAAACTATGATGTTTTGGGTGATCTCTCACACTTGTTCTTCTTCCAAAAGTAATCTCAAAAACTCTGCCTCCCTATTATGGGCGATTTTCTACATCTTATAAGGGTTTTACACACCAAGTTTCCTCGAATTAACACTTTGGTCCCTGAACTTTCCGCGTCCTGCCGCGGTCCTACCGCGGTTACGCCAGGACCGCGGCCAGAATGACCTTCAGAATCTGCAGCAATGTTCTGCCGCGGTCCTATCGCGGTTACGCCTGGACAGCGGCAGACCAGCTTCAGTTCTGGCTTTGTCCCTTCGCTTGGTGCACTTTGTGGATATTGTATGATTGGCCTCCTTTTCTCCGTAATTGATCCCAAAAGTACTCCACAAACTTCTTTCATTGGATATAGCCTGCAAAGCATGAAAAACACTAATTAGAGCATTTGGATATCACTTTTTACCGTAAAATCTATATAAAAATATGGTTCTTTAGGGCCTAATTATAGTCTAATTTACCTATTATCACATATGCTCCCAATGGGAGAATATGGGTAATATGGAAGACTCAACAAGTAGATGTTAATATAACTCAGGTTGGAACTCAATTGGTGCACTGTGAGATCAAGGACAGGAATTCAAATTTTAAAAGCTGGCTGACGTTTGTGTATGGTTATATACTGTTGCAAAGAGACAAGAAATATGGAATCAACTAAAACAGATAAATAGCACTATGATGGAGGCCTGGCTGATTCTGGGAGATTTCAACAACTATGTTATCTGTTAATGACAGAATAAATGGTAATCCAGTCCATCAGAGTGAAGTAGTTAATTTCCAAATTTGTGTTGATGATACTAGTTTGGGATTGTTAAACAGAAAAGGATGTCAATGGTCTTGGTGCAACACAAAGAGAGAATACTGATAGAATATACAGGCAATATCGACTGGGCATTGGGGAACTCTTACTGGTTCATGCAATATGGCTATATAGAGGCAGTATATGATAACTATGGAGTTTCAGATCATTCACCGTAGTATTATGTACTGAGATTATCAGAAACCACTTACCAAAGCCATTTAGGCTTCTTAATGTACTTTTGCAGGACGAAGAATTCAACAAGCTAGTACAAGAGGTGTGGGATCAAAATATAATTGGATATACTATGATTCAGTTTGGCAAAAACTTCAGAAACTTGGAAGCAGGGCAAAAGGAATGAATAGAGTCTATAATTCAGTAGACAAAAAGGTTGAAATTCTAAAAGATCAGCTGCAGGAAATTCAGAAGAAGATAGAAAATGATCTGTTCAACAATACCTTGATCCTGGAGGAGAAAGAACTACTGATGCAAGTAGAAAAGTGGCAAGGTATACAAGAGAAAGTCTACAGGCAGAAATCTAGGGCAGTGTGGATTGCAGCAGGAGACTCAAACACAAAAAATTTTCATGGACATTTGAAGGCAAGGCAAGCTAGAAACATAATTACTACTATCTGTAATGAGCTTGGACAAAAACTAACTGATCCTCTACTAGTTGAACAAGAGTTTACATCCTTCTTTGAAGGTCTCCTAGGAACAAGGGCTTCAGAATTACCCTGTCTTGATGTAAGCATAGCTAGAAATGGTCCTTGTTTAGATAGAGAGCAGCAGCTGAACATGATCAAGAGTGTTTCTGATACTGAGATCCTACAAGGGCTAAAGGAGTTACCAAGTGACAAAGCACCTGGCATTGATGGTTTTCCAGTAGAATTCTTTAAGACATACTGGAATATAGTTGGAGAAGAGGTGATAAAGGCAGTCAAGGAGTTCTTTGAATCAGGAAAGTTATTGAAGAGTGTATGCAGGGCAACCATTACACCAGTACCAAAAGTGGCTAGTCCTTCTTTTGTAAAAGAATTCCGGCCTATAGCATGTTGTACCACCATCTATAAACTCATTGCTAGAATTCTCACTTCAAGACTCAAAACAGTGGTGGACTTCATTGTTGGACCAGCTCAGTCAGCATTTATAGAAGGGAGAAGTATACTAGACAATGTTATTCTTGCTCATGAATTGGTGAAAGGATATATCAAAAAAGGGATCTCACCTAGATGCATTATCAAAGTGGATATAAGAAAGGCCTATGATTCTGTTGAATGGTCTTTCTTACAAATGGTGATGTTGGAATATGGGATTCCTACTAAGCTGGTGCAGTGGATTGTGGAGTGTGTAACTAATGCAAACTATTCTATACTGATCAATGGTGGACTCACAAAAAGATTTCAAGCAAAGAAGGGATTGAGACAAGGGGATCCTATGTCCCCATACTTATTTGTCTTAGTGATGGAATATTTGAGCAGAACTTTGAAGAGTTTCAAGGATATTCCTGATTTCAATTTCCATCCAAGATGTGCAAAAATGAACCTCACTCACATCTGTTTTGCAGATGATCTGATCATATGTTGCAGAGCTGACAAGACCTCTATCCAACTACTACTAGACAAGTTCAACCACTTTTCAAAGGTGACAGGGCTCATGGCTAACTTAGATAAAAGCTCTATATATGTAGCTGGAGTCAGCCAGGGATTTAAAGAAATGATATGCTCAGACTTTCAATTCAAGATGGAGTCCTTGCCATTCAAGTACTTGGGAGTGCCTTTATCCTCAAGAAAACTATCTATTCAGCAGTGTATGCCATTAGTAGAGAAGATTACAAACAAAATAAAGTGCTGGGCATCAAAGCTCCTATCATACAGTGGCAGACTACAACTGATAGGAAGTGCGTTGTTTGAAATGCAGACATACAGGTGTTTTTGATACCAAAGAAGATCATACAACTAGTGAACTCAATCTGTAGAATTTTCCTATGGACAGGAAGTTATAGTCCTTCAAAGAGAGCTTTGATTTCCTGGGACAGAATATGCATGCATGTATCAGCCGAAGGTTTAAATGTTATAAACTTTGAGTGGTGGAATAAAGCAGCACTGTGTAAACTAATGTGGGCAGTCCACTCAAAGAAGGATGCTCTCTGGATCAAATGGATTCACTCAGTGTATATAAAGAAGAAGGATTTCAATAGTATGCGGACTCCTAATCAAGCTTGCTGGCTGGTAAGGAAGATATTTGATATTAGAGACTGGTACACAAACATTGAATCCTTTGCAAATATAAACAAGTTTTGCAGAAGAGAAAAATTCAGTATTCAGAAGATGTACACTCTATCAAGACCTCAGTATCCAAAGGTTGGGTGGAAAGCCTTACTATTGGGTACAAGTATCCCTAGGCACAACTTTATACTATGGCTAGCTCTAAACCACAGACTTAATACTGTGGATAGATTAGCATCATGGGGCATACAAGTCGACCTTGGATGTGTCCTATGTAAGAATGGGCAAAATGAAACTATGGCTCACTTGTACTTTGAATGTCAATACTCAAGAAGCATATGGGACATTCTGCTTAATTGGATAGGAGAGAAACATCAGATTGGTTCATGGGAAGAGGAAGTCAAATGGCCGAGTGCAAGAACAAAAAATAGTCGAGCCTACGGTAGTATTCCGGATTTCTGTTTGTAGCACTAATATACCACACTTGGATAGAAAGGAACATGCGTAGATTCCAGGGAAAGGAGACTGATATGAAGAAGATGATACAAGACATTATCCTTCAATTACACATCAAAGGACAGCAGAAGGCAAAATGGAAGAAGTACTTAGAAAGAATGAATAGCTTTCCTCTATGAAATTAAGTCTAGTAGAGGAACTATTAAGTCTGTAAATGTTCTTTTTGATATAGTTATTTTGATGTTTTCTGTAAGTCTAACTCTTTAGTCCAAAAGAGTTAGAGGTGCTGTAAATATCATTACTATTAAATAAAATTTGATATTTGACCCAAAAAAAAAATCTATTAGGTAGCTGAACAAATTATTATTTAGAGGAATTGATTTTGATTACTGGTTCTCGTCTGATGATTATACTTTTTTATCTCATATTTGAGACCATAATTTGCAAATTAAAAAAAACAATATAATTTGGCCATAAAAGCCATTGACATCATGTAAAATTATCCCATACCATTATTTTTCATTTTCTTTGTCTACTTAAACACCAACAACAGTAGTCGAAAACCATGTTCTTTTCCATTAATTTTTCTTTTATATATGCTTGGGAAAGAACAAAAAGAAAATTAGGAAAACAGATAAAGAAGAAGGTTGATGATTTCATTAAATAATTGAAATTCAGGTATACTAGAAATTAATAAAAAGTAACATATATCAACATAAATATTTCAATTTCGGATCCTTGTCGTGGATCCCTTATGACGTTTGACCAGAATACACAATATAAAGGATGTCCATGTCTATATCCATGTGCAATCCTCAATCTAAGTCCACTCATTTTTCATTTTTTTTTTTTTGGTTTTCATTCGGTATCCGGTATCTATTGGGGCCGAACTAAATCCGGATTCACGCCGGAAAGTCTCACATTGGGGGTAAGCACTTCCTAATAAAGGCGAATCCAAACTTAGAGACTCGAATCCGAGACCTGTGGTTAAGGATGATGGAATACTTACCCCTTCACCACCCTTGTTGGTACTCATTTTTCATTTACTATACCTTAACCGATGAAGCAAAAATAATAATAATAATAATAATAATAAGGAGAGTCAAAAAAATATAAAATATATCATGGCGGGCTTAGGTTGATGCGGAATAAGCCATTTTCCCCATGTACCCATGTAAGGGGTCGTTTGGTATGTGGTATAAGAAGGTATAAGGGTGGTATAAAAATTAATACCACCTAATACTTTGTTTGGTTAGCAAACCAGGTATAAGTTATTTCGGTGTTAATTTTAACACTGGGATAACTTATACCTTATAGAAGGTGGGGTAATTAGCACCGGTATAACTTATACTTTCTTCTTAGAAATTATGCAATTGTCATTCTTAATACAACATACCAAACAATGAATAAACAACGATCCCAGCATAACTAATCTCAGCATAACTTATCCCAATATAACTTATACCGGCATAACTTATACCGGTATAAATCATATTCCAACCAAACGACCCCTAAAGGTATTGAAGGAATAGGTATATTTAGAGCTGTGGTACTTAGGAAGAATAGAATGAGCAGTTAGAAAGATCCAAAGGACTGGTCTAGTGATCAATAGAGTGAGTTAGAACGATATATCTCGGGTTCACTTTCCAGCGGAGACAAAAAATACTAGATGACTTATTCTGTTGCTGGTGGGAGTTGAGAGGTAGCAGATATCATGTGAAATTAGTCGAGGTGTGTGCAAACTAACCCGAACACCATAATTATATAAAAAAAAATGAGCAGTTAGAAAGGGCAAGGATAGTCGATCATTGGCTTATTTTCCTGAGTTTTGGGACTCTAGTATAAAAAATTTCCGGTATTTCATCATTAAAATGTCAAATTCAAATTTAACTTATTAAAGGAAAAAAGGCGCATAAACAAAAAGTTTCAAATATCATAGTTTCGAGCCACATTATTTGCCAATAACTAATTAAGAAACTTCTCCCTTATATACGAAAAAAGAAAATTATTTTTACCTTATATTCACAATATAATTTGAATTAATCAACCCTTTCAAACCATGTAATTTCATGTGGTATATAACATACTAAAGAATATAAATTTATATCTAATGAATTCCGATATATAGTAACAATTCGGGGTTATTCGATCACTTATTATAAACACTTACTCAATGTCAAATGAATATATTTTAATTTTGTAAAAATTGTAAAAAAAAAAAAAAAAAATTAAACTCTAAGTTAGGTGGTTAATGTATATGCTTTTTATACGTACAATGTACGAGAGATAATAATGGGTAGCAATAAATGAAAATGGTCCCATCCATATGTTCTCTTCCTAAACAAGAGCTACGTTTGTCGATGCAATTCACATGACCTGCTTTAAATTTCCCCTTTTTTTATACACCACGCCATTTTTTATCTTCTTCCTTTAACTAATTTTCTTATTCTAACAAATAATATTACAATGCTAAAACAAGAAAATATATATACACAAGAAAATCACATAATTCTGATTTATTGTCAAAAAGGCAAAGATACAAATTCATCATTCTACTACACTTGATTTAAAAATTCGAGAAAGAACAAATACCCTGATCAGGTATCTCGATTGAAATCGTTGTTGATGTTATTTTCCATTAAAATAGTATTATTGCTTATTTTGATGATCCTCGATACAAAAGAAGGTGGTTATACCGACTAATTTGGAAGCTAGCATTGCTATTCGCACGGAACATTTGCGGGAACGATCTCAAAATGAACATATCATCTTACTCCCTCCGTCCCAATTTAGGGATGCACTTTTTTTTAAAAAAATTATCTCACGAGGAATGATATCTTTCTATATTTACATATAATTTAACTTTGAACTTCTCATTTTACCTTTAATAAAATGATTTATAATAATATTTATGATATATTTAACAACAAATTTTAAAAGTTTTTTTTCTTTTCTAAATTCGTTATCCAATCAAAATGTGAGAAATAATTAACCATCTTAGAATATTTCATATATTAGTGCATTTTAACAAAGGTAGCACGGTTCACAAAGCATCTCGCATTCACGTAGGATCCAAGGAAGGATCGCACTTTAAGTGATGTGATGTGGACAAGCTACCCTAATGCAAATATTAATAGCTGTTTCCACGCCTTAAACTCATAACCTATAGATCACACGAAAATAACTTTTCCGTTGCTCCAAAGCTCGCCTAGGCCGGGCAAATACAAGCAAAAGGGCAATAAAGGAGGGAGCACAAACTATTGTTCTCCACTCATCCACTTGATATATAGTACTTTCTACAATTGATGGCAATTGGTACTAATTCCTCTTGTGTACTACTTCTATCATGGTTTACCACAAGTCCAAAGGTAAAAGGGCCAACTCAAACTTTACTTCCTTGTCCTAATGTCTATGTCCTTCCCACTATATGTGAAACTCATAGTTGATGGCAATTGGTACTAATTCATGTGGTTGTAAATAACCAATTGTACCTTATAAAATGTGTAAAAAGATCACTTAACCAAGATGTTCAACTCATCACTTTTTTCAATAAATATTTTACAAATATGGTCTAATAACTTTTTGCTGAAAAATTATATTGTATAATTAAGTAATTTTTTTTATGTATATATATTATATAATTGATTTTTTTTTGGCTTCTTCGTATATCTAATTTTTTATATTTTAACTTTTCTTAGTAAAATTCTAACTAACTATAACAAGAATAACGATAGAAGAAGGGCATGGGTTCAATGAGTTACCATGAGGATGAAGAACAATGACGACGACGACGACGACGACAACAACAATACAATATGATTCCACAAGCGAAATTTGTGGAGGGTGGAGTGTACGTAAACTTTACTCCTACCTTGTGTGAGGTAGACAAACTGTTTCTAATAGACCATCGGCTCAAAAAAATATATTTCTAAAATAGGTTTGAAAATATAAGAGTAAAATACTATGACAAAAATATCGAAGAAAAGAAAAATATTAGTAGCAAAAGTAGTAAGATAACTAAAGCAAGGTCAATAAGATGAAGAAATGAAATAGAATTCTTTGCATGAGAGGTCCTTTTACATCTATGGGTCCTTGTCCAACTTTATTCATGTCTCCATCTTTGTTTCCCAGAAAAACTCACTACTTGTTTCCTTAAACATGAAAAAAGAATTTAGTCATACTCAATATTTGTATTAATAAATTGATAAATGCATAACACTGGTCTTTTATATAAATCTTAATCATTTAACCATTGTTCACTAACATGCATTCTTACTCCAATTTGTGACTTTTTAAGATTAATCTATTAGATTTAATACGGTCATACATTTCTATAATATTCATCCTCTATAACATACTTCACTATAACGGCCAAAATTTACATGTTATGTTATAATATATGTTCTCTTAGACAATACTTCACTATAGCAGTAAAAAATATAAAAACGAACGAGGCTAATATAGAAAGATTTGATTGTAATTCATTATTGGTACTGTATTAATCAGTTAATTCATCATATCCTAAGCTTTTCTACTTATATCACTCGTCGTAAAATAATTAGTAGTACTTGTTAATTTCTTCTGATAGGTAAATCACAACATTATGATGCTTACTAAATAGTACATCAAATTTCCCTCATTTTAGGGCATTACGTTGAAGAACCTTATCTATTAAGGAATTTGCTAATGGCATAACAATTTTTTCCGTGTGGGGTCGAAGGTCACAAACGCATATTATACCCTATGAAACACGTAATTTGACAACATGAACGTGCTTTGGCAGCACCACTATCTATAAATTAGTTATGCTATATGTTTTACTCCATGTACAAAAGCATTGGTGTGCGAACAAAGTCTCATATTGATTGTTGAAAATATTAGTAACCTATAATAAAGTGTATGAATCTCTTAATGATGTATTTTGGGGAAAATCGTGCGGGCCTGACCTAAAGCGGACAATATTACACCATGTTAAGAGTATCTTTGGACTGGTTTAGTCCAACAACTGGTATCAAAGCTCAAGTTCGGTAGGAAAAGTATGGAGATATGGCAGAGTGATGGTGTGAGGCTTGATTTGTTTACTCTTTACGAGTTTGAAGACGCACACACAAGAAGAAGCTAGTTGCGGGCTTCAGTTGTCGCAAATACTCTAACGATGCAGGTGACACATAGTGAATCTCGAAATAGTTTGAGGAGGAGACGTGTGGATCGTGGCAATGAGCCACTTGGAGCTTAGTCCGAGAGTGAAATTATCAGGTGTACGTGCAAAAGAATTCCCACATTGGTAGCTGAAAAAGATTGGGAGCCTACATATAAAATGTAGGGATCTTAATAGTGTGAGTTCTTTTGGGGAAACCATGCATGCTTGGTCCAAAACAGATAATATTAGACTATTTTAAGAGTATGGAGTATCTTTGGACTAGTTTAGCCCAACAAAAGTGATGGTTCGGGGAAGAGCCACATCTCAAAGGAGCGTATGATGTAGGCAGTCTACTTAATGCAAGTATTAGTAGCTAATTTTACGGCTCAAACCCATGACTTATAGGTCACACAGAGACAATTTGATCGTTGCTCCAGACTTCCCGTCACTAGGGATAGCGAAGAGGGTTAGATATTTAAAAGTGGAAAGCAAATTTCTGGCTGTCTATATGCTCAAGGCAAAATTAAATAGCTTCATCTGATGACATGTAGTTTTATCTTAAATCAATTACTATCTACAAAATGAAACAACTTTTTCTTTTATCATGTGAAAATACTATGCTTTCTTAGGATGCTATAGTACAACAATTATAGGAAAGAGCACTAGCATCGTGGATTGGACATACGTGAATAAAGTAATAATGGTAAAGTTAGTACAATGAAAATGACATAACTTTTAATAGAAAAATTAGTAAAGATCTTATTAGGGGTTGTCCTCAAGCTCCTTTTCGTGCACAAGTCATCTCGCATTCACACAGAGTTCGAGAAGGACTGCATTCCAAGAGGTGTAATTAATGTAGATCGCTTACTCTAATGTAAGTATTATTTACTACTTTTACGGCTCTAATCTGTGACCTATAGGTCACACAATCGAAATAATAATCCATTAGAAGGTTAGTTAATCGCATCCGCTTTCGTTTGTGTAGTCCTATTTTTTTCACGTTTTTTGTGAAAATTCTGTAAGGCTAATTCTCTCGCAAATATATGGGTTCCATATATTTATTATTTAATTAAATTTGTTATAATTGTTTGTTAGAAAATTTGTTACGTTCCCGAAACTTTTTTGAGAAAGGTATTCCCAACAAACACTTTTTAGAAAGTTAAGTATAAAATTTGTTACAAAGTCCAAACACATCGGGGAGACAGCAAAGGACGATAAGAACTTTACTTTTTTGTTTTTTGTTTTTTTGGTTTCTCACTATGCTCCGTATTTACTGAGGTTTCGGTTAACTTAGGATATTTACAACATGTGATTCATTAAAGAGGAAATCGATCCCTATAAAAATAAATTATGAATTGTTTTGTCAGAATTTCTGGTTTTAGATGATGCACAAAAAATTTTACTTCAAAATATTTAATGCATGTATTGATAATGTAAAAATAAAATTTTCTATCAATGTATATGAGTTAAATCCTTAGCTAAGATAATTTCTTTGTTTACACATCAATATTGTAATTTGTAAATATTGAACTTTCTTACTGCAATTGAACTTCAAATAAAATATTAGGATATGTTTGAAGGATTGTTATGTACCGTTTCATAATTTATCGTGTCGTATTGTACTGTACGTTTTGATGTATACAATATTTGGTTATATTATATTGTTTTTCGTTGTTTACGTGATGTCATGCACCAACAATATGAAGAATAAACTTGTAATATTATATTTAAAAAAAGAGTAAGGTGCGAGATAAAATTATTATATAAAGTAATATGATAAAGGATAAAATAAGATTATTTAATAATAAGGAAGAAAAAATGAGAGAAAAAATAAGGTAACGATGCAATCATATCAAAACGGTCATTACATAAAATAATACTTTTCGTCGTTACGTAACAACGGATTTATCAATACGATACAATAAAATTTAAATAGCAATCAAAATAAATATTATATTTAAAATAATACAGTACAATACAATAGTCGTTACTCGTTTGGTATGAGGTATAAGGTGGAATAAGATGTGAGATTAAATTTATATAGTATTTGATTGGTGCTATAAATTTATACCACCAATCAAATACGGTATAAATTTAATCCATAATATCCTATTTTATCTCCCATGTGCTATAAATTAGTCTTGAAATTAATATACCGGGATAATTTAGTCCGCGAATGACCCGTAAGTAACAACCATCTCCACACGTGAAATAGTAGTTTTTACTTTCAAATTCTTAAATTACTTTTAAACAGTCTTTTTCCATTTCAACTCAAAAAACACATGCTTAATTTACAGTACATGACTAGTTCAATTATTTGTTACTATTCACACGCTTTATTTACAGTCCAGTAAAAATTAGTCCGTGCTTATCACACTACACAAATACAGAGTATACAATCTCCGTTTTAAACGCAAGGAAAATGCCATCTCTTATTTCTCTTTCCTCTTTTTCTGTTTAATTATTTACTCTACTAAATATTCCTCTCTATATTTCGGGCGATCTTTTTTCCGGTCATTTACACGTTTTCCGATCATTTCTCTCTATTTACAGTTTTCAGTCCTGTCTATTTCCAGCTCTCTTTTTTTTTTTTTTTTGTTTTTTATATGGAATTAATGGTTTCAGATTGGGAGAAATGCAGTTGAACTAAAACGGTGTTTTTGGTATGAGCGGTTAGTTATTTTTGCGCTTTTTTTTTTTGTCATTTAATTGCTGCTAATTTAAGCTGAAACCATATCTTATTTTCACTATTTCTGAGAGGAATTTCGTATAAGGTTGTTTTCTGAATAGTTTAGTTCTTAAAAGAGTGTTTTTGGCGTGCAGTTAGTTATTTTTTGGGCTTTTTTTTAAAAAAGAAAAATTATTTTCTGCTAGTTTAAGCAAAAACATAGCTTAATATTCATTGTTTCAGAGAGGATTTTCGTATAAGGTTGTTTTGTGAATAGTTTAGTTCTTAAAAGAGTGTTTTTGGCGTCCAGTTTGTTAAGTTTTCGGCTGTTTTTGTAATTTATTTGCTGCTATTAAAGCTAAAATATAGCTTAATTTTCATCATTTCAGAGAGGAATTTTGTCTTAGGTTGTTTATCAGATTAATTTTGTCAATGGATGCTCACAATTATCATGGTCCAGTTAGTGGAAAAAAGAGTAATGAGTGGGATTCGATTAATTGGACATGGGATGGTGATTTATTTACAGCGGAGCGGCGGAATAATAATTCACTGCCATCAGATTGTTGTAAGAGCAAACAGTTAATGTTTCCTATAGGATCAGAGATTCATCCAGAAGCTAGTAGAATCTCCAATTGTTTTTCATCTGGTTCAGATGAATTACTGACATTAGGAAGTAATGATAAAGGGAGGAAAGAATTGGAGAAAAGGAGGCGGGCGATCGTCATTGAAGATGATGAACTGGATAATGAGGAAGAAGCTGGATCACTTAATTTGAAGCTAGGTGGACAATTGTATCCTGTGATGGAAGGGGATGAGGAAAAATTGGAAGGGAAGAGTGGTAAGAAGACGAAAATTGTTGGGGTTTCGTCGAATCGTGCAGTTTGTTGTCAAGTGCAGGATTGTCGAGCTGATTTGAGCAATGCTAAAGACTACCATCGGCGACATAAAGTGTGTGATGTGCATTCTAAAGCTGCTAAAGCTTTGGTGGGCAATGTTATGCAGCGATTTTGTCAGCAGTGCAGTAGGTTAGCTTTCTAGTAGAACATTTGCATATTCCTGTATATTTAACAAATAAAATTATTACTCTAGTTCTGTGAACCATTTAAATATGATAAAATCAGATTCTGTGAAAAGTGAAAACCAGATACATTGGTTTCTATTATCTCTAGTTTTATCAACCAAGGGAGCCTTGGTGCAACGGTAAGAGTTATTGCCGTGTGACTAGGTGGTCACGGGTTCAAGCTGTGGAAACATGCTCGTGCAGAAATGTAAGATAAGGTTGTGTACAATAGACCCAATGTGGTCCGACCCATCCCGGGACCTGCCCATAGCGGGAGTTTAGTGCACCTGGTTGTACTTTGATCTCTAGTCTTATGTACCATTTAAGTATTATAAAAGTAGAAGTTCTGGAAACCTGATACATTGGTTTTTCTTATACGTAAGATTAAATAGATAACATTGTCCATAACTTATACCTGGTTTTTCTTAGTCACTGTCTCTGTTTTGATGTAACATGCCCTAATATAGCTCGTGGAATTGTGTGGTTACCTCATCTAAAAGGTTGAGGTGTTTGAGAGGGAACACTTTTATTTAGTTAATTATATCTTCAATACATCTACATTTTAATACTCTTGGAACATGTAGTCATGGAAAATGATCATGGTTTGGTGTTATGATTACTTTTTTGCAGGTTTCATGTTCTACAAGAGTTTGATGAGGGGAAGCGGAGCTGTCGTAGGCGGTTAGCTGGTCATAACAGGCGAAGAAGAAAAACACATCCAGAAAATGTAGCTAATGGAGCCTCCATGAATGATGAGGGGGGTATTAACTACTTATTAATTAGTCTGCTGAGGATACTGACCAACGTACAGTGTAAGTTATCTCTATTCCATGCTTTTCCTGCATGATATCTTTGTCTTATGACAGAAGATGTTCGGCCAGTTAATTAGGTAATAGCATTCTCATGACATAGTAAGGTGTGCTTGTAAGTACTTTCGATGTTATGGTCATTGGTTAGAGTGCTATTCTATAATCAAGAAGTTTAGAAAGAGAGGAATGTATAGTTATTCTTTGCCTGACATAGAATCACCTTGATGAATACAATGATGTCTATTCCATAAACAGCATTTCGTCTCTATGAACCGGGAGTTGTAAGATATAACTGATAGTGGGAATTGCTTTTGGGAACAGGAGGGTTGTTTTCCTATACTGTATTTAGTTTGAATGGTTGAAACATCAGGACAGGTTTTTATTACCTAGTTTGGGTATTCCGATTTATCGTAAAGGCTACACATGACATAGGGCATTGGGTCAGGGATTAGCAACTAATAATTGATGGACATTAAAATAAATCTCGGTGGTAATTATCGACTGATGCTTCTACTGGAACATTAGCCATCATTACTTGTGTACTATCCATTGAGACTGTATTGTTCAAGTAATCTATAGAACTAACCAGAGTAGTTAACTTTTAATCTGTACGGGATTGCACATTAGTTGCAATAATTTATGTAAACTGCAACAATCGGTTGACTCCAGAATTTCCATAAAGATTAAATACATCCGTAGAAGTAGTAGAAATCATGTGAAAGTCCACTAGTTCTATTGTTTTTTGAGTGATCTTCGAAAGAGTAGCTGCTGAGAGACCGGTAAGTTTTACTTCAACATAACGAACTTTAGGGATATGCAACAGAAGGATCTGATGAGTTGAAGCTATCTTGCCTATTAATTCCTTGAACTTGGAAGAAGTTCATATAGATCTTTGATTTTCTTTTGAAATCTTCAACTGCAAGTCGCATTAATTAATGTATATAAACCATCATTAGTCAAGTTTGAGGGTGGGGATATCCTGCATCACATACTAACGGTGAGGATCCAGCTCTTTAGGACCTAGACTCGAATTCTCATGTCTTTCAAAAGTCCAGTTACGGGTGGAATTGCGATTTTATCACAGTGGTCAAGTGCGCTGGACGACACAGCATTCTCGTTTAAATGGTACCATCAAACAGAGACCAGATTGCTACTAGAGAGAGGAATTCATCTGGGTTGATTGGTTGAACACAGACCTTCCACTGGCAGGCAATCATGTTTTCTCTCATTTGTATATTCTTAGGACACATTTGGTTACAAGTATTTGGGAAATAATCCTTGTATAAAAAAACTATTATTGTTAGTACCACTATTATTTTTTACCAGAATCATTCTATTGCTTTATTAATCCATGTATTTAATCCCTGTATTAAAATCTTTGTATTGAGTTATCTGCAAACCAAACTACCCCTTACAGTTTAGACTAGCCTATAAATGGTTATGTGACTCAATTACAAGTCTTCTTTTGTCATGCTTTGACGAAGTGGTTATGTAGCTGCTGAAGAAAAGGAGTACTAAAATTTATGCTGCTTTGATCCATCTTTTCCATAGTTCTAATTGGATTATCTTCAGAGGACTCTTGCTTCTTAATTGGAAATTAGGCTTTTCAAATAATTGTCTTTTGAAGTACCAAGATTCTGGAGACTTGGAATTTACTCTCAGAGAGAGACACAATTGTATTGCAGGCACGGTTAATTCATTCTCAATTTCTCAATGGCTTCTGATTCAGTTATTTTTGTGGGGTGTTTGGAAATGCATAAATTTTGTTTAGCATTGTTAAAATGTTAAGTGTTAGTGGTAGCATGTTAGAGTTAGAGAATTAGGGTTAATTTCTTATGTTGGATATTGCTCGACATTGGACAATATCATATTAAGTTTAGATGTCTTGTATTCATTAAATCATCTAGTCATCAATGTGTCTCTTCTCTCTCATTTCTCCTCACAAGGTATTCAGACCTCTATGATATTGATAGAGATTTTAAGTAGCTTCTGTCTTGTGGAATGTGATCTTCTTATATGAGTGGTTATAGTTTCAAATTTCGACTTACTTTGGAAACTTTAATCATGGCTGAGACCTTCCTTCCTAGAAGAAAGAAAAGGAAAAGATGATTTTGTGCTGAGACTTGATCCAAGCTAACCTTTATTAGGCTTAGAACTGAGAACAAGAGAATTGTTTGATCACTTTCCTCATGGAAAAGTGTCGCATCTTGTGAAAAATTTCTCAGATCACGAGCTACTATGGAGAAATGCTGAATGCAGAGATAAATAACCAAAGAAATAAACAGCACTTATGATACTTCATCAAGAGTTTTGTTATCTTCGTCAATCCCTTTAAACTCAATATTCGTTTTTGGTATGCTAAATATATTATTAATTTCTGCGTAATATATCTCCAATTTAGAAAAACAGTGACGTTGACCTTCCCAACGAGGCTGTTCATTGACATATGGGCTAAAAATTTTTGGAGGTGTGCGTATCTAATGAAACCACCTAAGTATTGAATACTCACCTTTTGATGACTGCGATTGCAAGATTTTGATGTTGTTTTCTTTGAGAACTCATTACCATGTAAATTAAACTAAATCCAGTTCTCTTGAGAGTATATAAACATATCCACGTTGACAGTGTGTTAGAGGGTAAATTAACATATTGTTTTTGATGGAATCTTTTCACTTGATTATGTACTGATAATGTCTCTTGTAATATTGAGCTTAGTTTATGCAGTTGAGAGTCCTAATTAGCTCAGGGAGTACTTAGTACCTAGTCAGTTTGTCTCTAACAAGCTTTTGAGTTCCACAAGAATCATGATAACATATAGGCACATAAATAGGTACTTATTTAGAGATTTTGGTGTATGTGAATTGGAGGAGTTACTTTCTGGCTTCTTCTCATTATGAAATGCAGCCAATAGCTCAGATCAAACTAAAGACCAGGATCTACTGTCCCATCTGATGAGAAACCTAGCTAGTTTGGCTGGTGCAACTAATGAGAGGAATACATCGGGCTTGTTGTCTGCACCTCCAGAGCAGCGTAATGTAGGGACATCTATGGGGGCTCCAAAAGAGGTCTGCACTATATCCAAACATTGGTATTGAACCTTTTTCGCTTCAGCTTCTGATTGGATTGATTTGCAGGATTCTCTTAGGCCTACTGGGAATTGTTTGATACCTGCATCTGAAGTGACAGAGAAGAGAATGGGCAGGAGTGATGTTGAATATGGGATTTCACAAAATCCTTGTGCCTGGCAGCCTCATTCTCTTTGTTGCAGAAAAGAGAGCTCACCTATCAATGCAAATGCCTCAGCTAAGGTGAAGCTGAATAATATCGATTTGAATAACATCTATGATGATTCTCAAGATGGCAATCAAAAGCTGCAGAATTCTGATGCCTCTGCAAACCCAGGGGCTGCATCTTCTGGCTGTCCTCTATGGATATGTCATGACCCTCATAAGTCAAGCCCAGGGACAAGTGGGAACTCGGGATCTACCTCATCCCTTTCGCTATCTAATTCCAGTGGAGAGGCTCAGGTATGAGTTTTGTTTTCTATTGCTGTTTACCATTGTACTCATATGCAATTTGTTTAGCTGACAGGCATGTTTTCTGCAGTGCTGGTCTTCAGCTTCTAATTTGTCCCTAAAATTTTGATGAAATATCTGGAAATTGAAATCCATATCTTTAGCAGGCTTGTGTACATTGTTCTTCTCATCTATGATTTAAACTCGAGTAAGTAAGTAGCTTAATAATACTTTCAGCAATTAGCACTTGTACTTCCCAGCCTTGCTAGGCCTTCAACATTGGCTGCCTGTAATCGTGACTATGATTCACTACTTCCACCAAATATGGTAGATTATGATGCAAACATGTCCAATCTGCCATGCTATATCGGCTCTACAGTCCATAGATCCTCCAATATATATGTGCAGACTACCACGATGTTCCATAAGTATGCTCTTCCAAACTATCAGCCAGACATTCTGTCATAGAGGCTGCTAAATTTACCTGTGCAGATATTCAATTCCCCCGTTTCTCTATCATGTGAACTGCGGCTACGAGATATGTGGCTCCTATATCCTATATTTACCAAGGTGTTTTGCAGTAAAATTCTCTCTTTGAGAAAATTTGATTCAGTTGTATTTTGGTGATAAAAAATATATTGTTAATGTTTGGTAAATAGATCTTTGAGTTTGAGATCAATGTGTTTGTCTCATAAGGTTACTCTAGGCTGTTTGTCCCTGTAGTGCTAGTCAGATACTTGATCTTAGCCAAAAGTCCGAGAAAGATATTGTATTGCTAGTCAGATACAGAGAAAAAATTTCTAATGACTTTGATTATTAACACTTGATGCATCAATGGATAAAGATGATTTGTCTATTAACTACAAGATTTCGACTAATTTTCAGAGTCGAACAGATCGTATAGTCTTTAAACTCTTTGGGAAAGATCCTGGTGATTTTCCTACAGCCTTGCGGAAACAGGTATTTGGTACTCTTGCTATAATATTCTTCAATGACAGTGTTCTCATGTTTCTTTTATCTCAATTTGAAACCAAACCTTCTCTATTCCTGGGCAATTGCAGATTCTTGATTGGTTATCACACAGTCCTACAGATATTGAAAGCTACATTAAGCCTGGTTGTATTATACTAACAATATATCTTCGGATGGATAAATCCATATGGGAGGAGGTAACTTTTTTTATTCTCAGAAATGTGTTACTTAATTTTATGAGAGGAAGAAGTGGAGCAATAAAGGTTTTAGGCTTTGTTATTTAACAAGAAAGGGAAAGGAAACAGAAAAAATATGGCCACAATGGATAATATTTGGATAAAATGAAGCCAAAAATGAGTGTGATATAAACATGCCTGATTCTTGAAATCAGAGAATTGCTTTAGTTATCCTCTGTATTAACTATTCGCTGTACTTTTCAACAAAATGAAACTAGCAAATTAAATCCCCTCGGGCCATACTTCTTCTCTTTCCTTTTCCTTTTCCTGTTCCTGTTCTCTTAATGTTTTAGCCAAACAAATATTGCTCCTAATTACTTTCCCTGTGCAGCTTTATTGTGATCTTAATTCTAGTTTGAGGAAGCTTCTTAATGCATCCGCGGATTCCTTTTGGCAAACTGGATGGGTTTATGCTAGGGTGAATGATCGAGTGGCATTTTTGTTTAATGGTATATTCTCATCCTTCATTGTATCCTTTCTTGATCTCTCTTTTTCTCGACAATAACGCCACTGATATGAACATTGAGTCTTTGCTTCTGTACTACAGGGCAGGTTGTTCTGGACACTTCCTTACCAGTCAAAAGCCATAGGAGCTGTGGGATATCAATTGTCAAACCTATTGCAGTTTGTGCCTCCGAAAGAGTTCAGTTTCTGGTGAAAGGCGTTAACCTATCCCGGCCCACTACAAGGTGACTTAAATAGACATTTGTTTGATCCTAAAGACGTTTGCCTTTTCCTTTTCCTATTAATTTTCTGCTTAGCTGGTTAGAGTATTTTGAGCTGGTTAATTGATTCTTTGTTTGTCTCCACTTCCCTTTTAGGTTACTATGTGCCCTGGAAGGGAATTACCTGGTCCAGGGTAACTGTACTGATATGATGGTGGGAGCTGATTCTTGTATGGACCATGAAGACATCCAGTCCCTTAGCTTTCCTTGTATTCTGCCAAATGTTACTGGCAGAGGGTTCATTGAGGTGAAGTTATTTTCTTTTTTTTCCTTGATGCTTATTAACTGTTAATTTATCTTCTTGTTTTCCCTATCTTGGAGCAATCCTGTTTGGTTTATTATGAATGGAATTTGATGCTCGTTGGTTTACTAATGATTCTCAGTTTTATCTTGCAAGTAAATTTAGTGAAGTACCTCAATGAAAAGGATTAACATTTGGTCTCTGTGTGCAGAGTAAACCTAGGCTTGGATGTCAAAATATAAAATATAAATGCATTCACTGATCAGGAAAAAAAAGGATATCTATTTATTTTTTAACTCGTTGGTACATGCAAGCTATTATAGTATTATGTACTAACTTTTCGGTTGAACTCCTTGTTACTAGCCATGTGTTACTTTTCATTAGATCAACAGATTTTGGTTCATACTTCAGGTTTGTACTTACCTGATAAAATAGAGTAAAATCTTATATCTCCTCTCCTCTTTCTGCATAAAATTGACTGTATTGGATACACTTTATTCTTCTTCTGAAATGTAGTGTTCATTATCTTTGACTAGGTTGAAGACCATGGCCTTAGTAGCAACTTTTTCCCATTTATAGTTGCAGAGAAAGATGTTTGCTCTGAGATTCGTACATTGGAGAGCAATATTGAGGTTGCTGAAATGGCTGGTGGTTTTCTCCAAGGAACTGAAAACTTGCAAGCCAGGGAGCAAGCTCTTGAATTTTTACATGAAATGGGTTGGCTGCTTCATAGAAGTCATTTGAAATTTAGAGTGGGTTCTGGTGTCAACTTGAATCTCTTCCCTTTTCAGCGATTCAAGTGGCTTATAGAATTCTCCATTGACCAAGACTGGTGTGCTGTCGTAAAGAAACTGTTGGATGTTTTCTTCAATGGCATTGTAGATGTAGGACAACAGTCATCACTTGACATTCCCTTGCGGGAGGTTGGCATCCTTCATCAAGCCGTGAGGAGAAAGTGCAGATCCATGGTAGAAGTCCTATTGAAATACCGTCCGCATGGAGCTTTTGACAAATCAGGACTACAAAAGAAACAAGATGATCGTGACTATTTATTTAGACCTGATGCAGTGGGTCCTGGGGGTTTGACTCCACTTCATCTTGTTGCTAGTCTTGCTGGCTTTGAGAATATTTTGGATGCATTAATTGATGATCCAGGACAGGTATATCTCCTTCTATTATGTGCATTTTGGTCTGTTGCATGGGAAACTGACAGTCCCCTCAATACACAGAAAGGGGGTGTGCAGGTGGGGTTGGGAGCTTTTTTTTTGGGGGGGGGGGGGGGTGGGGGTCTGGTAGAGCTAGTGAGTGGAAGTATACGAGACTAAGTCGTACCTTACTTT
>NW_017672142.1:0-27545 GCF_001879085.1 Nicotiana attenuata | reverse complement strand
GGGGGCTGTGAAGCATGATGAGATCAGCAATGACCTTCACTTTTTCCTCTTTATCAGTGTTGATATAGTTGCACTTTGTTCCCGGATGGCTGTAGAATACTTAGTGGTTTACTTAAGAATTTTTAGAACATCTATTCTGTATTTTTCTCTGGTTCCCTTGTTTGGAGAGGAATGAGTTAGCCAGGTATTTCAAGGAGCTGATGATTGTTTTCTTCAGGTGGGAATTGAAGCCTGGAAAAGTGCCTGTGACAGTACCGGACTGACACCTAATGATTATGCATGCTTGCGAGGCCATTACTCGTATATTCATATTGTCCAAAAGAAAATCAGTCAGAAACCAGGTGATGGGCATGTTGTTCTCGATATCCCTGGTTCGTTGTTGGATAGCAGTATCACGCAGAAACTATCCGATGGTCATAGGTCTGTTAAAGTTGCTAGCTTACAAACTGAGAAGTCTTTAAGGAAACCAATTCAAACACATTGCAGACAGTGCGACCAGAAACTCTATTATGGAAACTCGGGATCATCACTTGCAATATACAAACCGGCAATGCTTTCAATGGTTGCAATTGCTACCATCTGCGTTTGTGTAGCTTTGCTATTCAAAAGCTCACCGGAGGTTCTTTATTCGTTTAGACCCTTCAGGTGGGAGCTGCTGAAGTATGGCTCCATCTAAAGTAGGTATAACCTAATATCAAGGTTATAGAAGATAGTATAGGATATCATGACTTGTTTTTCTTCTTCTGAATTTATTGACCGCAATATAACTGGAGAGTTCCAACTCTATGTATATTTTATTTTTTACTAATTCTTCATTAAATATATGAGAAGCTCTAATTACAATAGGGAAGTTATATTCTTTTCATAGAGTACTAATTTCTTACATCTATGGTCTGAGCACATCATTTTCCTGCTAAATTGACTTCTTTGCTTCCATTTAGGTAAAATCTGGATAAGCTGTTACATTTTTCATCAACTTTGTTGTTTTTAGCTGTTCTTTCGTCGCCCAAGCCTCCCTTGCAATCTTTCATTTTTCTTTGTATAGTTTTAGTATAATTCATCATTGTCAAACTTGTCATTTCTGATTCAGGATTACTTGGATAAAGATTTGTTCCACATAGCAGATCGACCAATGGGAATCTGAGACAGCCACTACTAATTGAACATCTTTATCTAACATATTAGAGAAATATTCCTTTCTTGAGTCTTTCTTAAATTCAAGTTTTCACTATTTGTTAATCAATGAGTTTAAGTAAAATAAAGAGTCTTATACTATTGCTATAGCAGGTTTTACATTATTGTAATGCTCACAAACCAACACTATCTTACAATCAAGCAGCAGCAGCAACAACATCAACCCAGTAATCATCCCACTAGTGGGGTCTGGGGAGGGTAGAGTGTACGCAGACCTTACCCCTACCCCGGAGGGGTAGAGAAGCTGTTTCCGGGAGACCCTCGGAATCTTACAGCGAGACATATAATTAAAGAACTAAAATATTACTAAATACTGGTTATTGCAAGTTGTTAATTGAACATGTTTATGATTAGTGAATGAATTGAAAGCTAGTGGCCAAGTACCTTTTGGACCAAAAAAGGTTCTAGCATGCCTACTGCCTACAGCAACATATAACAAAAGGCAAGAGTTTATAACCTCAACCAATAATGCCAAGTATACTCCACTTTCCCAAGAAAGTTCAGAACAATATTTCTTAAACCAAGAATAAAAGAAATTTAAGATATTGAAAAACTTAAAGAAGAAACAACTGCATAAGAATCAAGATTGAGGCTTGTCCCACTTGAGAGGCTTAACAACTTCCCATGTAAAGTCAGGATCATCTCTACCAAAATGACCATAAGCAGCAGTTTTCAAGAATCTGTTGTTGCCACCTCTCTTTAAATCCAAGTCAATTGACATCATACCAGGCCTAAAATCAAAATTCTCCTTCACAATCTTGAGAATTTCCTTATCTGGTATTTTTCCAGTTCCATAAGTCTCAACAAACACAGACAGTGGTTCCGGCACGCCGATGGCGTATGAAACCTGCACAATGCACCTTCTAGCAAGACCATTGGCAACAATGCTTTTTGCAGCTTGTCTTACAATATATGCACCACTTCTATCAACCTTAGTAGGATCCTTTCCTGAAAATGCACCACCCCCATGAGCACCCCACCCCCCATAAGTATCGATAATGATCTTTCGGCCTGTGAGGCCAGCATCACCATGAGGTCCACCAATGACAAATCGGCCCGAAGGGTTAAGGTGGAAAATTGTGTTCTCATCAAGATACTTCTAGGGTATCACGGGTTCGATGACATGCTCTTTCAGATCACGGGCAATTTCATCGTTTGTAACAGTCTCATCATGTTGAGTGGAGATGAGGACAGTATGGACACGAACCGGAACCATAGCACCATTGTCATTGTAATACTCAACAGTCACCTGAGTTTTACCATCAGGCCTGAGCCACGCACAAGTTCCATTCTTGCGAACCTCAGTAAGGCGAGCGCCAAGTTTAGTAGCTAAAACATGGCTAAGGGGCATCAATTCAGGTGTCTCATCAGTGGCATAACCAAACATGTGACCTTGATCACCAGCACCAATTTCCTCTGGTTTTTTGGTTAAGTGACCATGAACACCTTGCGCGATATCAGGGCTCTGCTGTTCAATATTCACAAGAACCTTGCAGTTATCAGCATCCAACCCCACATCAGCGGATACGAATCCAATCGCACGACATGTATCACGAACGATTTTCTCATAATCTACAATGGCTTTGGTGGTGATCTCACCAAAGACCATGACCAAGTTGGTCTTAGTACAAGTTTCACAAGCAACTTTGCTTTCAGGATCCTGAGCAAGACATGCATCAAGAACAGCATCAGATACTTGGTCACAGAGTTTGTCAGGATGTCCCTCATTAACAGATTCAGATGTGAACAAGAATGTCTCCATTTCTTTAAAGCTGCACTTAATAAAATTAGATGACATCAGTAATTGAGAAGAATTCAAAAATCACAATTGAGTTGAAAAAAAGAAATTTATCCAGCATGGTGTTTACACCAATCCGATAAAAACATACGGTTATACCAAACTATGCTGCATGGACTCATCAAAATGTTGTCGCAACCCTGCCGGATCCTCCAAAAAGCACTACTTTTGAAGGATCCGACACACACGGATATTTTCAGAGAGTCGGAGCAACATAGTCACTAAATCATATTTAATTGATACACACTGTCACATCATTTTATCGTTTGACAGTGGTACATTCACACCAAACTACATTAATATACAATGGTAAGCGATAAACTTAAGGTAAGAATGTGTATTAATTAACTATGGTTAGAGATATCAGTTTATGTAAAGACACATGTCATGTGTCTATTGGATTGGTGTAAACACTTGAGAATTATCATAAAAACACCAAGTAAATGTAGTGGCAGACGTAGTATCCTAAGTTTTAAACAAAGTATGAATACTACAACAACAACGACAACAAACCCGGTGTAATCCCTCAAGTGGAGTCTAGGGAGCGTAATGTGTACGCAGACCTTACTCTACCTTGGTAAAGAGGTTGTTTCCGATGGACTAACAAAGTATGAATCTTGATTGATATTACACATAAATTAAATAAGCTTCAGATCTAACTCAATTCTTGTGTTTTTAAGAGTCCTCTTAAACATGATGTTAAAAAAATAAACCCACGAATAAGAATAATACAAACACTAGACTAAGTTAAAGGCAGCATCTCAAGACCTAAGTTTGGACCATTTCTATAAATTCAAGAACATAAAATATGTGAATTAGGTCTAAAGGGTCAGCCCAGCGCACAAAGAATTTCACATTTACGCAGGATCAAGGGAAGCGCCACAACCTTAGGGTATAGTGTAGATAACCTACTCTAATGCAAGCATTTACGTGAATCAAATCTAGAAAGAGAAAAGAAATACTACAAGTAATTGAAAAGCGCTGCAAACACAAAGAACTAAATGTAGAAATAGAGAGGGATAGAGAAATGAGACCTTAAAAAGTTGGTGCAAAAGGATCTCTTGTCAAAGAATGAATATAGAGAGGCAAGGAAGTTGGTAATGAAAAATGTCTTTATATAGTAAGAAAATGGGAGTAATTTTGATCAAAATATGGGGTAGATTCATTATGTATTTTTACTGGGGTAGTTGGGATTCTCATATTTATGACTTACCTTAATTTAGTCAAACTACCTTAAATAAACAGCTCAATTCCATAGTATTAAAGAATTTAATACAGAGTTAGTGTCGGTAGACACGGTTTTACTGCTGTCCAAAAAATCCAGCTCTGTTCAGTCTGGTCCAATCATTGTGGTGTCAGTAATATGAATTTAAGATTGATTTATTGTCGGTGTAGAAGTATTTAAATGATAAAATTTTTTGCTTAATATACATTATGGATATATCTGTTTTCTAACGCTTTGTTTGGATGGTTGTCACATGTCATGTATCGTATTTTATTGTACTGTATTTTTTAATGAATACAATATTTGGATGTATCGTTTATCGTTGTTTAATGATGTCACGCACCAAAAATATGAAGAATAAACTTGCAATATTACCAAGAAAAAATAGGATACAAAGTAGAACTATTGTCCAAAAAAGCAGGATAAAGAATAAAATATGATTATTTAATGATAAGGAAGGGCAATATGAGAGAAAAAAGTAAGGTAATAATGCTGCCACACCAAATCCGTCGTTTCATTAAGTGACACTTTGTAATGACGGATTTAACGATACGATACAATAAAATTTAAGTAACAATCAAAACAAACATTGTTAAAGTAACAGTACGATACAATACATTAAGTAACAACCATCCAAACAAGCTGTAAGGGGATTGTACACTTCAAAACAAATATTTATTTAATAATCTTTATCACAACAGTATTTGTCAAAAGTATGTTTTATCTTTATTAAAGTCTCCCTTTATTAACTAATACTTCACTAATTGAGGTAATAAGTACGAATTTGAAATAAATAAATGTTTTTATGTTTTCTAATAAAAGAAATTAAGTATTTAGAGTGAAGGAGCATAATATAACGTGAAAGTAGAGTGAGTAATTTGTTGGAGCCAATGAAATTATATAAAACATATGTAATTAGTTTTTCTGATCATTTTTTTTTTATATAGAACAATTATATGTACTGAACTTGCAGTAACCACGAAACTAGTCTTGTAGTATGTAAAATATTAAGAGGAATATGCAATCATATACGATTAGACAAGATTAAAAATGATCACATCAGACATAATATACAAATAACACAAGTAGAGGATAAAATGAGAGAGTGCTTATTAGGAGTGAAATTAACAATCATAATTGAGGTGTTAAAACAGGATGAGTTAGATCGAAAATTGCATGGATAAATTTTTTGACAGATTTATAATCTCATGGAATTCATAAAATATTAATGAGAAATAAAACGTACTGGAAGAATAAAAGTTATATATAAGCGATTCAAACTAGTTGAAATTAATTCTACAAAGCAAAATAAAAAAAAAATAATAACTCATATAACTAAAATCAATTAATTTAAAATTGAAGTGTAATGCTTGTGTTTGACGTGGAATGGGTTGGTTGGTAGATGTCTATGTGTTTTTTAGGAAGAATAAGACTTGGATTTAGTGGGTAGAAACAAGCTTAGTTATCATATTAAGAGATGCGCTATTCTAGCATAAAGCTATAAAGTTGAAACATCCTTCTCATGTTGATGTTGTCTTGTAACAAACCCATCTTCCCTCCAACAAATTAAACCTCAGCCAAATCCAACGATCATCAACCAACCTATGTAATGTTTTAATAAGGGTTGCGCTAGAGCTGTAAATACTTTTTTATTTTTAATCAAAGGTTCACGTTCAAGCTCTAGGTATAGAGTTGCATTTTTTATTGAATGTTTATCTTTTTCAACACGAATCCAAATTACTTGTGTTATGCACGACACTTGATATCTGTCTGTGCTCTGCACGATCACTTGGAACCTATTGTGCTCTGCAAGGTCACTTCGACCTACTTGTGCTCTTCAAGGCTACTTGAAACTTATCCGTACTTTGCACGATACTTGGAACCTACATGTGCTTTGCAAGATCACTTGGAACATACACGTGCTTAATATGGTCACTTGGAACCTACTCATGCTCTCTACAACCTTTGGAACCTATTCGTGCTCTGGACGATAACTTGTAACATGCCGCTGCTTTGTATAGTCACTTGGAACCTACCTGTACTATGCACGACAGCTGGAACCTACCCATAGTGCACAACACTTAGAACATACGCGTGTTCTATACGACACTTGGAACCTACTCATACTTTGCATGATCAGCTAGAACCTACCTGTACTCTATGTTGGTGTTATTTTATATTTTATAATGCAAAGTCAAAAATTTCTTTGTATTCCCTTTTTCTTCTTTACTTCTTTGTCTTCTGTGAAAGACAAAGTGTCCCTCATTGCTTGTGAAAAGTCTTTTTCTTCACCTTATAATGAATTACTCTTTGTTGGGCTTGTAAAGAGCTAGTAAAAGGGAGTGATCTCACATGAGAAGTTGGTCCTAAAGGCAAAACGAGTCGATTTGCCCCCCCTGCGCGCGAGATATACTGAGGCATAATCCAAGTCTGGTTTTTGCTAAAATTATTTCTCCAATTTATTATTTTGTAGCAGCCGTGATTTAATTCTTGTAACAGCTGGGTAATGACTCAATTTCAATTTCTGTAATAGCTACAGAATTAATTTCTTCATCTGTAACTGTTCAACAGCTTTTGCCTACAAAAAGCAGTCTTCTTTGTGAATAATCTGACATAGAAAATACACCTTCATCTCTCTTCTTTAAACGATTTCTGGGCAATTGTTTTGTGCAAATTCCAAACTTCCAGCCACGAGTGCACATGGTTGGAGGTGTTGTAGAACCTTGGGGAGCGACCAGTCTCAACGATTTGCAATCGCTTTCAAGGCAGTGGCTTGCCACGATACAGTATTTTTGAACAAAACACTTCCTGATTTGTAAAACTTGAGCCTTTAGATGGAAACAATTATAAGTGTTGGTCCCAGAAACTTCTAATTTACTTTGAACGATTAGAAGTTGATTACGTTTTGTTTAATGAATCACCTGCTGATGTTGTTGCTGATAGTTCTAACACTGCTACTACTGTTGTTCATGATGATGCTGTTAAGAAGAAATTCGAAAAGGATAATAAAATTGTTCGAGGGCATCTACTTAACCATATGACTAACCCTCTCTTTGATTTGTTTATAAATTATAAATCTGCTAAAGTCATATGGGACAGTCGGAGAAGAAATATGGTGCAGATGACACCGAAAAAAAAGTATGTCGTTGGTAAGTGGATCAAGTTTCAGATGGTTGACGATAAGCCAATCATGGAGCAGGTTCACGAGTATGAGAACTTGACTGCTGATGTTTTGAACGAAGGCATGGAGATGTGTGAGATTCTTCAGGCTAATGTTCTACTTGAAAAATTTCCACCTTCATGGGGTGATTACATGAATCAACTGAAACACAAGAAGAAAAACTTAACTCTTCAAGAATTGATCAGTCATATGAGGACTGAGGAAGCAAACCGTCTTAAAGATAAGGATTCTGAACGACTTAAGGATAAGATAAAATCTCTCTCTCTTAATTTTTCTAAAGCTAACCTTGTAGAATCTTCTCGTACTTTTGTGAAAGACTGGTTTAAAGGAAAACAGAAGAAAGACCAGAAGAAAGGACATGTGAAGAAGCAGAATTACTTCAATAAGACGGAGGGCCATATTCAAAAGTCGAAAGGACCTTGCTATGTTTGCGGCAAAATTGGCCACAAGGCTTTTTTGTGCAACCAAAGACGACAAAGCTCAAAGAATGGATGAAAAGCTCCAGTCCAAGCTAACCTTACTAAGGGTGGTGATGTCATTGTTGTTGTGGTTGTTGAGGCGAACATGGTGGCTAACAAGACTGACTGGATACTGGACACATGCGCTTCAAGGCACTTTTGCGCCAACAAGGAGCTGTTTTACGATTTTGAGGAATCTGCTGATGGTGAGTGTGTCTACATGGGTAACTCTAATGTAGCTGGAGTAATGGGTAAAGGAATTCTCCTTAAGTTAACTTTTGGAAAAACCTTAGCCTTGAACAATGTTCTGTATGTACCCTCCATTCCTAGAAACTTAGTTTCTGGTGCGCTTCTCAACAAAGCATGTCTTAAACTTGTTTTTGAATTTGATAAAGTTGTTATTTCTTGTGGGGAAGACTTTGTTGGGAAGAGTTACCTTAGTGGGGGTTTATTTGTACTGAATATCGCTTAAGAGATTACTAATAATGCTAGTACTTTTAATTCTGCTTATATTGCTGAGTCTATTGATTTGTGGCATGGTAGACTGGGTCATGTTAATATTGCTTCTATTAGAAGACTTAGAAAAATGGAATTAATTCCTGCAGTTAATGTTGATAATTTTTTTAAGTGTCCTGTTTGTGTAGAAGCAAAACATACCAAAAAGCCTTTTAAGAATGTAAGTAGATAAATAGAATTTCTTGAACTAGTGCATTCAGACTTGGCAAATTTCAAAAACACTGTTAGCAAGGGTGGAAAGAAATACTACATCACCTTTGTAGATGACTTTTCTAGATACACTAAGGTATATCTTTTTAAGTCAAAAGATGAGGCTGAAAACATGTTTCTGAAATACAAGGCAGAAGTAGAAAATCAATTAGACAGAACAATCAAGAGACTTAGATCTGACAGGGATGGTGAATATAGTACTAATACTCTAGAAGCCTTTTGTGAGAAAAATAATATTATACATGAGGTTAGTGCTCCCTATACTCCCCAATAAAATGGTGTAGCCAAACGGAAGAATAGAACCCTTAAGGAAATAATGAATTCTATGCTTTTGAGTTCGGGTTTATCTGATAATATGTGGGGGGAAGCTGTTTTATCTGCATGCTATGTTCTTAATAAAGTCCCTCATAAGAAGTTGTATAAAACCCCGTATGAGTTATGGAAAGGGTTTGCCCCTAACTTGAAAATTCTGAAAGTGTGAGGGGTGTTTTGCTAAGGTTGGTCTACCTGATTTTAAACAAGTATCTGTTGGACCCAAGACTTTTGATGCTATTTTCATTGGTTATGCTCAAAATAGTGCTGCATATAGATTTATGTCTTTGAATGATAGTTCTATTTGTGAATCTAGAGATGCAGAATTTTTTGAGCGTGTTTTTCCACTGAAAAATAATGTGCCTAGTGATGTGCTTAATAATGCTTCTACATCTATGTCTGTTAATTCTCGTATTGTGTCTTCTTCTAGTGTTACTGCTAACGAGCAGAAAAATGAACTTAGAAGGAGTAAGAGGCGTAGAATTGAAGCTAGCTTTGGTCCTGACTTTATTACTACTTTCTTGACTGAAAATATTGATCTTGATGTTTTGAGTAATGAATTAGTGTCAATCTATTTAATAGAAGAAGACCCTAAGACATATAGTGAAGCAATGAGGTCAATAAATGCTAGTTTTTGAAAAAAGGCCATTAAAAGTGAATTAGACTCTGTAATTTCTAATCACACTTGAGACTTGTCTGATTTGCCTAAAGGTTGTAAACCCATAAGTAGCAAGTGGATATTTAAGAAGAAATTGAGACCTGATGGTACAATTGAGAAATATAAGGATAGACTTGTTATTAGGGATTTTAACCAAAAGAAAGACATTGATTACTTTGACACTTATTCTCCTGTGGTTAAGATAGCGACTATTAGAACTCTTGTTGCTTTAGCCGCTATTCATAATTTAGAGACATCAAATGGATGTTAAAATGACTTTCTCTAAATGGTGATTTAGAGGAAGAGATATATATGTCTTAACCAGAGGGATTTGTGATCCAAGGACAGGAGAATAAAGTATGCAAATTGAGAAAGTCTCTGTATGGTCTAAAACAGGCACCTAAGCAATAGTATGAAAAATTTAATTGCACATTAGTGGGTAATGGTTTTATTGCTAATGCATCTGATACTTGTGTTTATTCCAAGATGATAGGATTAGATTGTGTTATTATATGTCTGTATATGGATGACATGTTAATCTTTGGACCTAATGTGAATGTTGTTAATGAGACTAAGAATTTTTTGTCTTCTAAATCTGAAACAAAAGATCTTGGAGAAGCAGATGTGATTTTAGGGATTAAAATCAAAAGAATATGGTTTTTCGTTATCTCAGTCTCATTATATTGAAAAAATATTGAAAAGGTTTAATTGTTTTGATGTAGCACCTGTGAGAACTCCTTATGATCCTAGCATACACTTGAGAAAGAATAAGGAATCTAGTATTTCTCAAACTGAATATGCTAAGATAATAGGTAGTGTAATATTTTTTATGAATTATACACGACCTGATATTGCTTATGCTGTTAGTAGATTGAGTAGATATACTCACAATCCCAGTAGTGAACATTGGAATGCTCTTCATCGTTTGTTAAGGTATTTGAGAGGTACTATGGATTGGTGTTTGAATTTTAATAAATTTCTTTTTGTTTTAGAATGATTTTGTGATGCAAATTGGGTTACTGACAATGATGAAGTTAGCTCCACTAGTGGCTATGTGTTTACTTTGGGTGCAGCCACGGAGGTGCTATTTTGTGGAAGTCTTCAAAACATACTTGTATAGAACGGTCTACTATGGAGTCTGAATTCATTGCTCTTAGTTTGGCAGGGCAAGAAGCTGAGTGGTTGAGAAACTTATTGGCAGATGTGAGCATCTAATTTTTGTCCGCATGGAAATAACGCTTAAAAATAGACCAAAAATAATTTTAGTGGATTTTAGGAGTTTTTCTTTATTTAGTTGCATTCCATGCATGTTTAATATCTTAAAATCATAGAAAAATCATAAAAATTGTCACATTTTAATTTCATGATATCTTAGTTTTAATTTGCATTTTTAGGAATTAGTCACTCTTTAATTGTTAGAACTAATATATAAAAATCAAACAAAATATTTTTTAAATTTTACATGCATTTGTTAATAGATAAATAGAATTAATTTTGCTAATTAGATTTAAGTTGGGTTTTAATTTAGGATTTAATTTGTTAGAACTTAAAATCAAAAGAAAAAAATAAATTTGGTCTTTTAATTTCGTTTGGGCCACCTTAATTTGAAGCCCAAAATTTGGCCCAATCGCCCTTCCCCTTCATTAAAACCCTACCCCTCTATTCTTTAAAAGGACACATTAGAGACCTAACAATCAGAATCCTCCCCATTTAGATTAGAGCGACGTTTCCATCAGCTCCTCTCTAACCAGATCCCTTCCCCACCAAAAGGAAACCTAGATTTTTCCTCTCCGTCTTCATCTTCCTAGCCGTCACTCTCCCTCATGTTCCTGAAAAACCTAGCAGCTCCAACAGAGCATCGGCTTCACTCTTCTCCTACATATTCTCGCACACATGCAAGAGCCAAAAAAAAAAGAAAAAAGAAAAAAGAAAAAGAGCAATCTCTGATTTTGAACACTGAAATTTCACAAAAGAAGAAGTAAAAAAGGAGGATAGAAAGGATATTTCTGAATTGGTTGAGTTGCAGCAGTTTATCTCCATGTTTCGGGTTTTGTAAACATTTTGGATTAAAAAGTGCTGCTGCTTTTTTCTGTTCTCTGCATAGTTGGACTCCAATTCACTGTTACAGCCTTTATTTGGCTTTCTTTTCCTTTAAGTTTAATCCTCAAGCTATTAGGAGATTTATATTCGAAATGCTGTTCCAGTATGGTATGTGGGTTCATTTTGTTTGAGTTCTCTTTTTTCAACATGTTTCTTCAATTTCCTATTAACCAAGTGCGTGCCTTTTGAATTTTTATTATTACATTGAAATGATTTTCCTATAGTTTAATCTTTAGCAATGTTTTTTTGCATTAAGAATACCTTTCCATAACAAATTTATTACACTTTTTCATAACTAATTCATAATTTATGGCCTTGCAATAATCACAAAGTTAGAAAATAACTTATATGAACATCGTAGCTTGCTTTAGGCGCGATTAATAAATCATCGTGGCTATGGGTACGGTTCCCATGGCATGGTCACGATACATAATTCCAAATTCGGGTGGGCGTTCATGTGACTCGACCCTAACTTCAAACAATATTAAAATAAACATGTTGTAAACTACGGGTGCATTTCATGTGACGTGGTTCACAATGTGTTCCAAAACAATAAGTGCGCGACATCGCGACTTATTTAAATAAACTCCACAAAATAATTAAAAGCGGTTAAAAGGTTAAAAATGCACAATAGGTTTTAAATGTGTATTAAATCAGGTAATTAGGCCAATTATTAATAGTTGAGCGACCGTGCTAAAACCACGAAACTCGGGAGTGCCTCACACCTTCTCCCGGGTTAACAGAATTCCTTACCCGATCTTCTGTGTTCGCAAACCATAAATAAGAGTCAAATTTCCTTGATTCGGAATTTACCCCTCGGCTCGAGCTGTCCGCTCGGGTAAGCTAGGTCTAGAACAATACACCCATGTTTTAAACTTAGAATAACATAGCTTCTTGTCGGATCCCTAGTAGGAACGCTTGATTGCATCACGTGCATTTGACTTTGGGGACTCAACACAGTGGTTGGGTCCATCTAGGACAGGTGTTCCCCAAATTAAAAGACCATCCTGAGCATGTTACGTGCTACTTGCGCATCTGTTTGTTTCGGCTTGCATGATGACTGGCTTCTAGAATAGGGAAAGAAAAAAAAAAGAGAAAAAAAAAAACAAGAGCGAGAAGTAGGTATTTGGAAAATTCTGAAACTCTGCCGAAATTTTGAAGAAAAAGGAGAAAGAAAATAAGTCAATATTTTCAAAAAGTCATGTTTCCCCCGTACCGTCAAAACTGACCGAACTACGCGGGTTTGATTCTCACCAGATGTGAGATACGTAGGCAAACCTCATCGGTTCCATCCCCAATTTTTAAAAATTCAAAAATATTTTCCTTTAATTCCTTCTTTAGAAACATTTCCTTAAAAATTCAAAAAAAAAATTTAAACTCAAAAAATTAGTTTCCCTTTCTGAAGTCTTTCATACAGAAAAAGAACATAAAAAGAAAAATCAATCAAAAATCAAAATCCAAAATGCGGGTTTCCTTTATTTTGAAGTATTTTTCCCAAAAAATCCAAAAAAAAATCAGAAAAAAAAAGAATTCAAAAAAAAAATTCTTTTCCTTCTTTAAAAGTCTTTCATTCGTAAATGTCATAAAAAAATTAAAAAATTGAAGTCCAATATTTTCGTTTTTCTTTAGAAGTACTTTTGTAAATTTAAAAACAAAAAACTCAGAAATCCAAAATATTTTCGTAAAAGTCCCTCTTTTGAAAATTAAGAAGCAACATCCAAAATCCAAAAAAATATTTTCTTTCTTTTTTAGAAAAAGAGAAAACAAATGAAAATTCAAACAAAATATTTTCCTTTTACTTTTGAAATTTTCAAAGTTCAAATAAAAAAAAAAGAATTTTCAGAAGTCTTTCTTTCAAAAAATAAAAAAAAGTCAAAATCAAAAATCCAAAAAATATTTTCTTTCTTCTTTTAAAGCAAATCTTTCGAAAATTCCGGAAAAAAAATAGAACAAAAATTCAAAAAATATGTTTTTCTTTTTCTTAAAGCTTTCATGGTCAGAGTTTTATAAATATAAACAAAAAAAAGAGTTAGCTTATTTACTCCATTCTTAATCTTCCTGAACTACGCAAGATCTGATTCATGCGGCGTCATGATACGTAGGCAATCCCCATCGGATTCGATCATAGCTATAAAATAAAATGAGTTAAAAATAAATTGAAAAATAAGAGAAAGACAAAAACAGTTGAGTGAAAAAGAAAGAAAAGAGTCACAAAAATAAATGGAATAAAAAAAGAGCGACAAAAAATAAAAGAGTGACAAAACAAAAAGAGAAGAAGAGAGTGTCATAAATAAAAGAGCGGCAGAAACAAAATGAGAAATCAAGAGTGATCAAAGAGAGGTAGAAATGAAAGAAAAGAGGTACAGAGCGAGCGTTAGTTAAGGCCGGGAAGAAATATCCAACCGTTCAAACACATGGTAGAAACGTTTAACTGTTTAGGTGCATTGCATCCCAACGTGCGATTTCCTATCTGTTAAGCGTCTCAAAGCTAACAAGGTTGTTGTGTGTGCAAAAAAAGACAGGTCCTGTTTAGGTGGTTGTTTTTGTTGGTAATCTGGCTTCCCATCCTACTTCACAAGATCCAAAGGAAAGGTTCCTATGGCCTCCGAAAATCATCTACCAATTATTAATTCTGAGGGTAGCCCAGCACCGGCTATTCCACAACCAAAATCAGCAGCTGTTGAAGAGAATAGGGTATTGCGTCTCCGCATATTGAAAATGTGGGACGCCTAGTCTAATGTTAGGGAGCCGCCAAGTGCAATCCCTGGGTTCCCTGAGTTGATCCCCAGGTCAGGTGAGGCTACCAACGCCCCTGTTCCCAACTCACTCATCCCATGCGGGCACCCTCCAATGCCGTCTAATGGTCTTGGCATGCCTTCTGTGGTTCGCCCCCCAAGAGCCAGTTTCCAGGGCACCTCCAATATTGTTCTCTGCAGCACCAGTCTGCACCACAGCACAACCAACTTTACCACGGCCGTATGTTGAGCCTCCAATGTTCACCTTTCAGGGTCCGCAGCTTCAATCAGAAATAGCATATGTGACCCCGTACTCTTTCACCCAACCTCCGCAATATGATCTCTCGGTGGAGCAAGAAAAGGTTGTTAAAAATCCCGAGTAAGAGGAAATGGCTCGGAAGATGAAGATCCTGGAACAAAGCCTGAAAACACGCAAGGTCTGAGTGGCCAAAAGAGTGTCTCATACTCTGACCTCCGTATGTTTCCCCATGTCCACTTGCCAACTGGCTTCAAGATGCCAAAATTTGAAAAGTACGACGGGCATGGAGACCCGGTCGCTCACCTGAACCGATATTGTAACCAGTTGAGAGGTGCTGGTGGAAAAGAGGAGCTGCTAATGGCCTATTTTGGGGAAAGCCTCATCGGAATCGCTTCTAAGTGGTATATGGACCAAGAAATTACTCATTGGCACGTGTGGGACGATATGGCCCGAGATTTTGTCCGCCAGTTCCAGTATAATGTGGACATCGCTCCCGACAGAAACTCTTTGTCCAATTTGAAAAAGAAAACCGCGGAAAGCTTCGCGAATATGCTGTCAAATGGCGTGAGCAATCTGCCAGGGTAACGCCTCCAATGGACGAAATTGAAATGGTCACGGTCTTTACAGGCCCTAGAGGTGGACTACTTCCAGAACATGATGTCCGCCATGGGTAAGCCGTTCGCTGAGGCTATCAAAATTGGGGAAATGGTTGAAAACGGTTTAAAAACAGGGCGAATCTTGAGTCATGCTACTTTTAAGGCCACATCACAGGCTGCTCAGAATGGTTCGGAGGTTTTGATGAACAGAAATGGGAGTGAAGAGGGAGCCATGATGGTTTCAAGCTCGAGGAGGGCCCGCAGGTCATTCAGCCAATCATATGTGCCTCCTATGGTCCCACCACACTATTATCCCCTTCAAGATGCTGCTTATGCCGTGGCACCGCCTTCCCATGCGGTGATGAACGTGCAACCTTACACGCGGCCACAATATTATACACAAAATCGAGCTCCACCTCCCTGAAATGCCCATCCTTACCAAGCTCCATGTAATCCTCAACCAAATGATCCCCAATACTATCCTCGCCCAAGAGAGACTTTCAGAAAGAATCAGTTCACCCCTATTGGTGAATCGTATTCAAGCTTGTTCCAAAAGCTAATCGGGCTAAATCTATTGCAGCCAGTGGCCACGAACCGACCGAACCCCGAGTCTCCCTCGCACCGAGCTGATGCTAGATGTGAATACCACTCTGGAGCAGTGGGACACAGTACGGAGGACTGTTGGACCCTTAAAGGGCAGTTGAAGACTTGATTGAAGCTGAAAGAATCGTTTTTTGGGATGAAGAAGCTCCTAATGTGATGAACAATTTGTTGCCTGCTCACAACACTGGGCCAATAGTCGGAATGATTTGTGAAGATGAGGAATTTGATCTGGCATTGAAGGCTATTCCAGCCATTGCCGAAACAAAAGAAAAGTCGAAAAATGATCGCCAAGCCTGAAAGTTCCCCATCAGACGGGAGTCTCGGTAGCCAGTCTTGCTATCCTTTCTGCGTCCGGATTATCTCAGGGTGTGATCCGGATGTTTTTACTTTATTGTCTTACTTCCCGATGTTAACCCTTCTATCTTTTAAAATTCAAATAAAAAAAATCATGTCACTTTTCTTATTTTCTTTTCAGTTCTGTTAAATGCAGATTTCAATAACATGACATGCTTGCGGACTTCATGCCCAGATCCTAAAACACTATCAGACCTCGAAATAATGAATCAAGAATTAGAATGCAATGAAAATAGGTTTAAGGAAATAAAACAAAGACCCGAAATAGCTGAAGGAAAATTGGTTCCACATTGGAAAGGTCCATATATTGCAACAAGAGTACTGCCAGAAGAGTGTGTTGTACTTGGGACACATCGAAGGAAATGTCCTTGAAACAATTGTCAATGCAAATGCAGCCAAAAGGTACTATGTTTTATCCTCCATATAGTATCAATATTCTCCAGTTGGGATGATGAAGGCTTTCATTCTCGCTACCCAAACACTATTAACCCTTTTGTAAACCATTTGAGCCGGTTACTCTTCTTTGATTACCCTCTTTAGAACCTGAAAGTGTTATTGAAAAAAATTGAAAAAATGAAAAAAGAGAAGAAAAAGAAATATACAAAAAAAGGGGAAGAAAAGACAAAGAAAATGAAAGGAAAAATGATAAGAAGAGGAGAAAGGAAAGGAAAAAGAAAAGAAAAGAAAACAAAACAGAAAAACAAAAGAAAGTCAAAAACAAAGTTCCCTGAATTACGTTCGACTTGATTCCGAAAGGACACGTAGGCAGCCTCTCTCTGGGGTTCAGTCACACCAAAAATCCACATTCCTCGAAAAGTTGAAACTGGGGCAGAAGTTATAATGGTTCGGCGATGGTTTCGCCCGAAAGGTTCCAAAGTTGTAATTCAATCCAAATGCTTTTTACCCCAAAACCATATTCAAGTCCTTCTGATCGATCGACAAAGAGGTTCAAATTGGAAGATACAATCGTTTGGATCTGAAACAACCAAATGAGAGAAATAAAAGGAGAGAGTCTTATCAGCGAAAACCCTCACGGGCATCGTAAGGCGATGGTAAGCAGAGAAATTGAAAATGAGAGAGTCTTGTTAGTGAAAACTCGCAAAGAGCACTATAAGTCAACGGTGAGAAGAGAAATGAGAGAGGTCAGCTGGTGAAAACCCGCAAAAGGCGCCACTGATCGAAAAGAGGATCCTCACAACCATCGGCATCAGTAGAGTCCTAGCAAGGTTCCTCGGTTTTAAGGCAAAGTTGTGATGAATTTCTGAGAGTCGGACGGTTTACATAGATCAGGCATCTAGTCCAAAAGGCATGTCATGTTCATTGAAGTCCGCATGCACTCCAGATAAGTCCTATCTTTTCCCCGAAAGGGATACCTCTCGTCTAAATTCATTGTCCATTCCATTGTTTGTTTTCTTTGAATCCCTTTCGGTCTAACTCTATTCCGAAACTAAGACAAAAAAAGGATGGTAAGACTGATTTACAGGGCTTTCGTTTGACACGAGCTAATGTACAAAAAGGCACCCAGCCTCGTCAAGGGCATCAAGTCGACCTCGACTGGCCATGGCGGTCGATGCTTTGAAATCAAAACTCTTGGAAGGAGAAAATCAAATTGAAGTGCCTGTTGATACCCAATTTTTCCCTATATATTTTCAATATGCAAAAATACTTTCAAAATAGCATATATACATATATAAGCATGTCCAAGCATTTTTATTATTTTTTCCATAATTTTAAGGGTTTTTAAATTGATTTATTTCCCCTTTTTCATCCATAAAATCCCCAATAATTATTTCTAAAATTATTATTTTGGTAATTCATCTATTGGATTCTCATATTTATGCCAAAATATGGCTGAGAAAATTTTTACAATTTTATTTAGTATTTTTAAAGCTAAATTGCATATAATTGCAATATTAGCTATTTCAAGGTTTAATTAGGTTTTATATTGATAAAATGGGGTCCTGTATTTTTAAATTGTTAATTATATGTTATAAATCATTTTAGCTTTTTTAAATTAATCTTCAGAAGCCATTTACTATTTCTTATAATTTAAAAAGGGGGAAATTGGCTATTTAAATAACAGCCCATTTGTATTTCAATTTTAGCCTAAATTGAACCCCAATTCCCCAGCCCAATTTTAATTAAAACCCGACCCTTACCCAATTAAATCCTATCCAAGCCTGGATCCCCACCTACCCCTTTTAATCTAGGTCGTTGATCATTCAGATCAACGGCCACCATTGCCCCTTACCATTTTTAACCCCTAAACGACCCCTTACCCTAAATCATTTCTCACCACCCGCCGCCCTTGAATCCCTTCCTCTCAAACTCTCTCTGCAACATCACCTAAACCCTAGCCGCCGCCACCCAAATCTACCCTAATTCCCTTCAATCCCCACCTAATCCATGGACTCCCATGGCGGTTTGAGGCGTGTACTCGTCTCCTATGTCTACTAGTTACCTATTTTCGTGATTCCATGGACAGATCTCGAAGAGATCTGGTCCAGTCCATGCTCAACCTCTATCTCTGGTCTTTTCCGGTCACCCATGACCGTTCAAGTCAGATCCATGGCTTTTCTGGCTAGATCGGTAAACTTTCGAAGTCTTTCTCACTTTTCTGGGTTCTCTGAAACCCTAGCTTTAAGAGCTTTCTGATTTTTCTTTCAGACCTGTCTTAGATCTATGCATGTTATGAACTTCTTAGTATTTTCTCAAAGGTTCTTCGATTTTCTTTCAAAATAACTCTTCATTTTCAAATTACGGTTTCCTAAACTTTTCTCCGATTTTTAGTGTGTTTTATGATTTTACTATGTTTAAACAGTTTGTCCATGTTTTCTGCTAACTGGTTCATCGTGTCCAAAACTCTAAGTGTTTTGGTTCTATCTGGGTTTCTGAAACTCTCTCTTTGTTTATTTTATACGCATGTTTGGTTCGATTAAGTTCTTTGTGTTTGAATCTTTTTTTTTCTTTCTTGTTTGACTTATCTGATTCTGAGTTCTTACCTTTTCAACTCAGTTCTGTCAAAACCCTAATTCCTTATAAATGTTTTCTTCACTTATTGCTATGAGTTTGAAGACTTTTCTTGTTTCTGTGTGTTGATCTCCTTTACCTGTTACTATGGTTTCTTCAATTCTGATTCTATGTGACCACTTGACTTTGTTAACTACTATGCTCCGAGTAGGTTTCATTTACTACTGAATCATAGCCTACTCTTGCTACTGCTATATGTTTGTGTTGCTTCTTTTGTCAACATGTTTGACCCTGCATGTCTAATACGCCTGTTCATTCCTTGATATTTATATGTTGAAGTGCAGAATCGTGACCACTTCTTGATTGATATTGCTTTCCTTAAGTGACGGCTTAATTGCAAGGTTTTCTTATAAACCCTAAATTTTACTCATTTGTTTAAATTGATTGATTCCCTTCCTTTAATTACTGTGATGTTTTACCTTGAATCCTTTCCCAAAATTAAGTATATATTGTACTTAGACTCAATTATTTACCTTATACTTTTACTACCCCCTTATATGGCAAGAATCAATCTGTCTCAAACTGATTTCTTTCCTTAATTAACCCTGTTAGTATCCGTTTGAGCAGTAATCCCTTGATTAAAGGGAAATACTTGTGTTGATTGATTCTAATTGTGATTATTTCCATGTCTGTGATAAAACCTTACTTTTTACCTTATTCTCTACTCGTTTTTAAAGCTATAAATACCCCAATGTTTTCATTAGAAAAGGACACGAACAACTGAGTTCAAAACACACACTTACACATTCAAACTCTCTTTCTTTCTCTACTACTTGTGCTACTGCTTTGTCTGGCCGGCTGAAAGCCAAGGCTAGACTGTGGAATTCTGATTGCTTTACTTTTCTTTTCCTGCACTTTGTTTCTTCAACTGGTATGTCCCTAGTTTAAATTCTGAAACTCAAACCTATGTGTTCCCTTGTTGTCAATCACTGTCTCTTTCTGCAATGACTTAATGACTCATGCTGTTGCACTTTTGTTTACTGCTTTACTCAGCATGCTTAAAATTCTGCCCTCTTTTGTTCAGATGTAATTAGTATGTTTACTTGTTCCTGTTATGTCCTTCAACGAGCATGTCTCCTAATGTACTTGATTCATGACTAATTATGTGTTTTAATTTGGACCCTCTGTGTCCCCAACCCCTACTTCCCTGGTTGAAACTCCTGAAACTGTATTGCTAATTGAACCTATTCTGCATGTGTTGTTGTTGCCCGTATCCCCTTTCCCTTTCAAAAAAAAATTGTTTTTCACTAAGCAATCCTTTTGCTGTTTTTAAAAACTTATTTCAAACGTGCTGTTTTCAAGATTGTTTTCCAACTCTTCTCCTTTAAGTCTATTTCAAGCACTTTCACTATACTCTTAGGTTATTAGGTTCTGCCCCTTTTGTGTGAGCCTTGCTTTGGGACCCTTGAGCTCCCTCTGAACTTGGATGCATGAAAGCTGGCTTTTTCCGCACAGCATTTACTCTGTCTTAGCCATAAAATCTGGGTGTGAGCACTGCCCGGGACTCCTTGAGGTCCTTAGGGAACTCTGGCACACCCAGATATGAGGGAAAGCTGGAACAATATTAGCGTTTTAGGTGGTTTATTACGTAACTTAGAGAGGAAGTTAGAATCAGGCTTCCTATAGTTGTAACCTCTTATTTTTCATTTCTGTTTATGTAATTCAATCACATGGTCTGTAGTAATTTATAAACAAGTACTGGGGTGTCTAGTGAAAAGGGTTGGGAGAATATGCATGCTATAGTTGTTAAAGGGTAGAAAGCATGTTATTAGGTTTACATTCCAAGTTGTGCAATAGAAATCATGTTTAGAATTCATACAATGCAAGAAACCATGTTCTTAGGATTCATGCTTCCTGCTTCAGCATCTCATTCATTAACCCATGCTTCGTATCCATCACATAGAAATCCTACTTCTAGGACGAATAAATGAAACAAAAAACTGTTACTCATGAAGTTGTTGCTTAATAATTCTGCAACTCTTTCATCTAGCAACCATGCCTTAAGAACTCTGTCATCTGCATGTGCATATTAGAAAACATGTTCTAGGATCTTGTTTGCATTTTGCTTAAAAACGCCTAGTTAATTATTAACTCATGAAAAAGGTAGTAAAGTAATAATTTTCATACTGTGATGTTTTACAACAATCTCTGCAACTAGAACAGCACGCTCTTAGGGTAAAATAATCTCCAACTGTCTCAACAATTCTAAATAACTACTGCATATTGCTTTACGCCTAGGCAAGCCTTAGGTAATACCCTTAACTTGAACTGCCTTTGTTTAAATATCAACTGTTAAAATCAGTAAGCAAACCTGATTCGGACTTCTTTTCTGAGTCATGTGATAAATCTGGTTCTGAAGTTATTACTCAAACACCCTGCTTTAAGATTTTAAATTCAGACCTTAATTATGTATATGTCATGCTATCTATGTGCATTATCTGGGGAGGTATATCAGAACCTCCTATTCATTTCTGTGGTTTTTTCCCCTTTAAATGCAGTCCTACCTGTTTTGTATGTCGCCTTAGTATTTTGCCTTTAAACCTGAGGGTCTGCCTAGAACCTCCTTCTTATAGGATAGGATTCCTAACCTCCGGGACTGATAGGAATGGACGGGTAACAGCATGCAATAAGAATCAAGACCAAACCTCACTTTAATTACCTTCACTGGTGGGAAAGGGTAGATATGGATATGATGACTGGTGCGCTAATGCCACGCGTAGCCCCTTTCTAAGGAGTGATTACCGGGCATTGTACTGATGTGATCCATATTACAGACAAACCTAGGACCCCTCTACACTCATAGGCATGCTTAGATTATAACTCTTTTCAAAACCTTGCTTTTATTGATCGCTTTTCAAATGCTTGTGTATTTCTACCTAAATCCCCTGCTATGTGATCCTTACTTATCTGCTTGCTAATTGCACAAATTCACAAAAACTGTCTGGCCGGGAACCACACTAGTGGATCCTGAGGGGTGCCTAACACCTTCCCCTTAGGATAATTTCGAGCCCTTACCCTATCTCTGGTTATCAAATGTAATTGTAGATGAACCCTGTAGGTGCCCTAACGCACCTTTAAAATCGTTAGGTGGCGTCTCTTCAAAACGTAATACCCGATTCCCAAAAGGAAATGAGTTATTACACCTCCATGAAGGTCGAAACCCGGGCTCCTCTCCGCGGAGGGAAAAAGAGGGCGCGACAGCATGACGACTCTGCTGGTGATTTTTTTTAGGCTTTTACCATTTCAGATTGTTCTTGTGAATTTGTACCCTCCCTTTATGTGCAATTACTTGTTTAATTTCTTTAAGCATTTAATTTCTTCTTCAAAATGCAAAACTGACATATCTTTCTTGTTTCTTTCCTTTATTGCTGCTTTAAATTATAAAAATTGCTATATTTATTGCTTTCTTAATGTGCAAATACATGTCAACATGCTTTTTAATTGTTGCATAATCATGTTCAACATCATACTCCACTCGTTCCAAACAAATACTATAGCAACGCTTAATGAGTGGTTGCGCTCTTCCTATATCATTACGCCCTAAATTCGGAAAGGCGTATTTGCGGTAAAACTAGTCGATCAGCGGTGCAGTCGACAGTTCCATGCCTTCCCCCTTGAGTTGTCCGCTCAAGGGTACCAGTCTAAAACCCCACAGAAACCTTACTCTGCTAAAATATGCATGCATCATGGTCAAACCTATCCGGGTCAGTTATGTTGTCCACACAATGATCCTTTAAGATAGCCTTGTCCAAAGTCCACTGGGTTTCCCTAAAATCCAAACGGACATCATCACGTTCTGTGCATTTATTTGGAGAATTAAATGCTTCATGCTAATTGTTGATGTTAAATAAGTCGAGTCTGGCGGGGGTATGGGCCTAACCTTGTTTGCCTTGCAGAAAGATGAGGCACGAAGTCCCCAGATTCGGCATGGTCACCAACATCCACCCAAGATTGCTAAGCTGGTGGAGAGATCTACATTCGAGTAACCAAACCCTTGTCAGAAAATATCTGAGCAATCTACCATCCCTCTTGGAGATTCAACCTAACAACATGATCATAGAAGCTGCTACGTTGTTTTGGGATTGTGAGAGGGCCGTGTTCCGCTTTGGGGACATCGAGATGACACCTCTGCTAGAGGAGATAGGAGGACTGGCCGGTCTAGTGTGGGAAACTCCGGGTCTGCTAATGCCCGAGAATTGCACAGGCAGGGGTTTCTTTAAAATGATGGGTTTGAAGAAGATGCAGAATTGACATGCCTAAAGGAATCATACATCCCTTTTGACTACCGTATGAAAGGTACGGTCATAGCAAATCCTACCATACCTACCCTGATGAGTTTGCCATCACATCCTTTGGACACATCCATCGCAGGGTTTTCGTCTTCATGTTTTGCTTCCTGGGTCTGATCGTGTTTCCGATGAAGAAAGGGAGAATTCATACCAGGCTGGCTATGGTAACTAAGACCCTAATGGAGGGGATTGGTGGGCAACATTCAGCATTGTACCCATGATCATCACAGACATATACCGAGCCTTAGAGAAGTGTCAACGAGGAGCAAAACACTTCGAAGGCTGCAATTTACTACTTCAACTCTGGCTCATGGAACATCTCCAAAAGGGCGAATACCGACAAGAAATTCAGCGAAGGGACTGGGATGATCACATTGCTTTCCACCACCCAAAGCGAATGAATTACATTCCCGACATGTTCGCTCAGCCAGAGAATGCCAAAGGATGGGTTGAGCTATTTGATAATCTGACCGAAGAACAAGTTCAATGGATGTTCGAGTGGTTTCCAACAGAGGAGTTCATCGCCCGATCCAGAGATGCACCTTTCCTGATACTAATTGGTCTAAGAGGAACATACCCTTACGTCTCTCTTCGAGTTATGAGGCAAGCTGGTAGGAAGCAAGTCATACCCAGGGTCGACAAGATGAGCCACTTCTGAGCTGACTTCCAAAACAATGATAGTCCCTACAAGTGCCAAGCCCAAGACATGTGGCATTGCAAGATCGTAATGGGGAAAGACACTATCGAGCCAGACAGATATCATGCCGGTTCTACTCCCTTCTATTCAGGTTGGTTAGAAGACAATCATGATGGTCTGGGCCAGCCCGGGTTCGTTCGAGGTCACAGAATTATAGATGAAAGGGTCGAGGCACAAGTCAAGTACAACCAGCTGCGCAAAAGGATCCGTGAATGCGAGAGCGAGCACCGCGAGATACAAGAATCCAACTAGAAGTTGATTGAGGAATGGAAAGACATGGCTATCAACGCCAACAAAAGGCTAGGATACTTGGAGCGACGCATAGTAGAACTGGAAAGAAAGTTCCTCAAAAGAGTTGAAGATTGTCAAGAGGCTGAAGGGACCGAAGGTGGACATCTATCGAGAGCGTACCTGTTGCTGGGGCTTCGCGAGTTGGGGAAGCTATTCGACGGAGCCAAGGCTGCCGAATCTGGGGAAGGTCCATCTGGGACCAAGTAGACGGGAGTTTATTTTTCACTTTATAAATGTAATAAGGCCAATGGCCATTAGTGACTTTTATTTCCTTTTTATTTAGTGTCAATTTGGGATTCTTCTTATTTTTTTATCAATAAAATGATGCATTTCGCATACTAGGTTCTCCAAACCAATCTGTCGCTAGGCCTACCTCGGGCACAACGAGGCTCCCAAATTAGGACACGCTTTACATTCCTGCACTATGTGTTTAAATATTACAATACTTTTTATGATCCTTACTGACTTGGTTACCTTTTGTTTTTGTTTTTATTATTCACCCTCCCGAAAGGTTAGTTCGCGCACTCTAGCATCGTCATCTTATTCCACGAGATCCAAGGGCCCTCCACCCACTACTCCTCTTAGTCTTGTTAAAAACAAGAACAAAGGCAAGATAGAAGATTTGAACAACATCAGGAAGGAGAACCCAACTGAATGGGTTGAGGCCACTGATGGCCATGGTATTCGGGTCCCTAACGAGAATGTGTCACAACTTGAGCAGAAGCTGTTGAAATTTCAGGAAGAGCTCGAACAGGTTCGGAATCTGGCAAGCCTGTCATTTTCCCTCAGCACCCCAGATGTCAACTTCCCCAACACTCAGAACCCTACACCTCCTCAAAACATCCCAAAACAACAGAAACATCTCGCTCCTCACTATCCCGTTGCTCCGCCAAAGAACCAGTGCAACACCTGCCATATCCCAAACAACCCTCCACTACTCATCCCAGAACCTCAAAACTCCACAAACGACCATTTCCACGCCCATACCCCAGGTCACCATAACACCCTTATCTACGTGGAGACCATGCCACACTCCACCCAACCTATCTCAAGCACACCTGAGTCTGATGAAAAGGATCTGCTGATCAGGAACCTGGCTGAGGAGCTTAAGAAGTTGACTAGCCGGATTCAGGGCGTCGAGGGAAGCAAAGGAATTGAAGGCTGAACTATGAGGATCTTTGCATACAGCCTAATGTCGAACTGCCCGAGGGGTACAAACCTCCTAAGTTCGAAATGTTTGATGGTACGGTTGATCCAAGGGTCCATTTGAGGACATACTGCGACAAGTTGGTTGGAGTAAGGAAAGACGAGAGAATCCGCATGAAGCTGTTCATGAGAAGTTTGAAAGGAGATGCATTATCTTGGTACATCAGCCAAGATCCCAAGAAGTGGTCAAGCTGGGTAGGCATGGCATCTAACTTTATGGACAGATTCAGGTTCAATACGGAGAATGCACCAGACGTCTTCTATATACAGAATCTGAAGAAGAAGCCCACAGAGACATTTCGCGAGTATGCTACTCGCTGGAGGTCCGAAGCTGCTAAGGTCAGACCTGCCTTAGAAGAGGAACAAATGAACAAGTTCTTTGTCCGGGCTCAAGACCCACAGTACTATGAACGACTGATGATGATTGAGAATAACAAGTTCTCCGACATTATCAAATTGGGTGAAAGAATTGAAGAAGGTATCAAAAGCGGTATGGTTACAAACTTCGAGGCCTTGCAAGCTACAAATAAGGCCGTACAGTCCAGTGGTGTGTCCAAGAAGAGGGACGTAGGGCCGTGATGGTTGCACAAAGGACCAAGTCTCCCCTCAAATACCAAACTTACCCAACACCTCCACTCATATATCAGCCAACTCCAAATTTCCAAGCACTCTCACCCTCGTATCAAGCTCCTCCACCAACTTATCAGTCATCTCCACCTCCTACATACCAACCTACCTCACCCAGATACTCCCAACCCGCTCATGTCTACTAAACCTATAATGCTCAACCATCCCATTATCAATCACCCCTACACGCCAAAATAGACCTCGACCAAATTTTGATCGCAGGCCTCCAAAACAGTGTACAACCATCGCCGAACCCACTGACCAGCTGTATGAGAGACTCAAAGCTGCTGGTTATGTCACCCCCATCCCTGCTGCAACCCCTGAGAATCCTTCTCAATGGGTTAACCCAAACAAGTCCTGTGCATACCACTCCGTCATGAAAGGGCACACCATCGATGAGTGTCGCTCTTTGAAAGACAAGATACAGTCTTTGATTGATAACAAGATCATTGTGGTAAACGAACCCGCTCTAAACGTCCGCAATAACCCTCTGCCAGACCATAAGGGTGGAGGTATCCACATGATTGAAGTAGAAGATGACTGGGATCCCGAGGGATCAATCGGGTTGATCACATAAGGTGATGACCCAAAGAAACCAACAATTACTCTCAATCCAATCATAGTCCAGATTCAACCGTCTGGGGACGCTGAGGTGAATATGTCTGTACCACTTGAGTTTGAAGTAACATCATCCGCAAAGACACCGGCACCAATTGAGGTTGAATTCGCGTCTCCGGCAAATACAGCGGCACCATTTGAGGTTACAATCTTGCCACCCAAGGCACATGTTCCGTTCGTAGTGAGGATAGCCACGCCAATCCCAGTGGCAATGTCAACCACGCCGCCATTCTATACAAATGTTGTACCCTGGGACTATACAGCCGAGGCGAGAAGAAAAGGCAAGGTCAAGATTGAAGAAACTGTCGCAGAATAGGGTATGACAAGAACTGGTAGGGTCTATAACCCTGAACACCTAGCTGAATCAAGCTAGCAGGCCTCCAATCGGCCGCCCCTCATTGAGACAGGTCTGGATGACCTTTGGAGGAAGATACAGGCCAAGGAATATTCAGTCATCGACCAGTTAAACAAGACGGCAGCACAAATATCCATTCTCTCTTTGCTGCAGAATTCTGAGGCACACAAGAATGCTCTGTTAAAGGTGTTAAGTGAAGCATACGTACCAAGTAACATCACTGGCGGGGAAAT
>NW_017672141.1:189846-215088 GCF_001879085.1 Nicotiana attenuata | reverse complement strand
AAGTTAATATAACAGGACCAACTACTTTAAAAAATCAAAAGACAAATCCAAAAACATAAGACTAGAAATGAAATAAATATATACAGTCATCCAGCGTATCAGAATCAAAATCGGTAGGCGCACCCCACGATAAAAGCTGGCATTGTCCCCAAATGCCAACTACCAAGATAAGCTCAGAAAACAGAGTAAAAGGATATAGAAAGGCCCCTCAAGCCTAGTACACATGCATGGGGTCTCCTGTCGTCCCTGGATCCTCTGTAGTAGCCGGGACCTCAGACTGGTCTCCGACCTGCTGCTGCTGTGCTGGCGGGACATGAGCTGGATCAAGGACAGGCTGAACCACCGGTGGAACACTGGATGTACCCTCATGAACCTGGGCCACCTCTATCACAACTCCCTCAGTGCTAGGGAGTTTCCTCTTCTTCCTCGGCCTGGGAGTCTCCTCCTGCTGTGGCTGAACTGCTGCTGGATCTACAGTTGGCTCCCCGAAGAGTAAGTCAAGTGGCATCTGATCCGCCAAAAGCTTATCCACATCCTCCCTCAACTTCATCACTGACTCCTTGGAAGCCTTTTGCTTCCTCAATTTCCTGTGCTCCCTAGCTAGTTTACCCAATGCTGTGTTGTGTGCTCCAACTGCCTTAGCCAAGGCATTCTGTGTCTCCATCATCTTTTCCTGGTTGGCCAGGATCTTCTTCAGTGTCTCCTCAATAGAAGGAGGGATCTCAACTGTGGAAGGGGCTGACTGTGCCTGAACTACAGTGGCCAAGTTTGACAACTTGGATGTCGCAGCTGACATCCAGTTGTTCAAATTGGCTAGAGATTGAGCAAGCTGGTGGGCAGTGAACCGGTGAGTCTTAGATGAAGGGACATCCGGGTCTGCTGTAGTAGATGGACCAGCAATAGTAGAAGGGCCCTGAGGCAATGTATCACTGGTAGCACGGATGGTGGAAGGCTCAGAGGACTGCTCAATAACCGCTGGCTCCTCAGACCGGCCAGGTGCGGTGGAAGTGGATGCCTGAGGCTTTTTGGACCTCTTTGGGTTGTCGGGACCCAACTGACTGTACCATGAGTAGGGGGCCACTGGATCTACCTGGACATCAAACCTCTTCTTCTTCACCTTCAATTCTCTAAAGTACAGGGAAAGAGTGTTCGGGAAGGGGTAGTTTGTGTTGGTCTCCTGCCCGACCGTAGAAATCACTCTTGACATGATGTTGCCCACATTCAGAGGAAAACCAGCCATAATAGAAGCCACTAACACTGCACGAGGAATAGGAACTGTGTGATCATGAGTGGAGGGGTCAAGCCTACTACACACGAAGGTCAACCAACCCTTTGCTTCAAAACTGAACGTGTTTCTCAGAATCTTCTCTCCTGCATTCAACCAAACTGGGACAGTGCCCGGGGCTGCCAAGTGCTGGGCCAACCACGGGCGAACCTCTTCTTTCATTGCCAGCTTTTCTAAGTATTGGGTTTCGTCCTCTTCGTTGAACCCCAAAAATTCGTTCGGAGACTTCCCATCAAACATCACCACTTTGTCCCTCGCTTGTGTCGCCTTTGAGTCTTTCACTACATGATAAACATTACAGTAAAATTCTTTCACCATATGTTTATTTGCAACTATGCAACGTTCCTTGAAGAACCCCCAACCTTCTCTAGTACGGAATTGTGCTTGCACATGTGGGTTTAGAGGAAGAAGATCAGAGTCAATAAATTGCCTCTCCGGAATCAATTTTCTTTTGGGCCACCACTCTCGAAATCTGTGGAAGGCTATTTCACTTACAAATCTATCAGCCCATGCTTCCGATTTTCTTATTCTCTCAACACCACCAACTTGGGGCTCACCCCCCTCACCATATCCTGCACTCTCCCCAGATAATGAAGCTGTGGGGGAGGTGGAGTATTGTGCCTCACTTCTATCTTCGGACTCATCAGACGAGTCCAAAACTACATTCACCGGTTTTTTGAGGCTTTTATCAGCTGGTCCCTTGGAGGTAGGTGAAGTTGAAGGAGAGTCATGCAATTGGAGCGAGAGAGACATGTGAGTGGGAGCAAATTCAGAAGTAATACTCCGAGATGGTGCATACTTACTCCCCGAAGAGTGGGAGACAGCTCTATCAGCTTCCCGTATTATCTTGCGGGTCTTTTTTATATTCTCCTGAGTCTGGGGAGTGAGTTTAACAACCCGCTTTCCTTTTCCCCCTCGGGAGGAGCCACCCCTCCCGGGTTGTTATTCTTTTCCTCCTCGTTGCTTTACCATGATCTGCAAAGAAAAGTCTAACATTGTTAGTTGAAGCATATGCAGTGAATTGGATGGTACAGTTGAAAACATGGTTTAGAAATAGGGGTGCAGAATAGAAGGGGCGCGGACCGCGCAAAAGAGCCACACGGACGCGCTGGGTAGCGCGGACCGCGTAAAACTGGAGCGCGGACCGCGCTTAAGATGTTCCAAAGACACCCCTCTCTGAATCTCACAGACGCGGTTCGCACTGTTTTGGACCGCGACCGCGCTAGAATGGCGCGGACCGCGCAGAAAGGACACGCGGTCGCGTAGGGCAACCAATGAACTGAGGATGGGGATTTTCATTTAAGTCCGATTTATTTGTTCAAATTATGGGTCCTAATTGTCCCTACTCAGTTACTAATCAAGAAGTCATGCCCATTGTTTCACATAAACACACAAAATCTACCCTAACAGGTAAAACTAAGAGAAAAAGAAGAAAATAAGAAGTTATACTAACAGGTAGCAAAATAAAATAAATAAATTATGAATGAGATTAGTGAGGAATGTTAACAGGGGTTGTGAAAGTTTTAACTACTTGAAGCAAGTTGTTTTGATGCACAGTGAAAGTTTGAGAGCTCAGGTAGAAAATTGGCGAAAAGGTTAAAATGAAGCCTGGGGTCTCTATTTATAGAAAACATTGTGGGACCCATTACTTACCCACCAGCGCGGCCGCGCAGAAATGGCCGCGGACCGCGCTGGATTTTCAGCATCCTTAATTGCCTGAACAACCCATGCGTACCGCACTGTTTTGGTGCGCGGCCGCGTGGGAAACTTCAGAGAGTATGTAATTTGGGCTTCTCCCGCGCGGACTGCACAAAAATGTCACGTGGACCGCGCAGCAAACTTCAGAGACTCAGCTCCCATTTCACCAGCCTACGCGGACCGCACTGTTTTGGTGCGCAGCCGCGTAGGCAAACTTCAGAGACCTTAAAATTTTGCTTCTTTTTGCCCTGCACTGGTCCAACATCAACCCTGCAACATCTCACAAACCATGAGTTGAAAAATCCTAATCTACAACGGAAAAATAAAAAGAAAGAAAAAGACATGGGTTGCCTCCCAAGAAGCGCCTGATTTAACGTCGCGGCACGATGCATTTTCCCACAATATTACTTCAAATGAAGGAGTGCCACCACGTGGCTGTCATTAATCTTCCCCAAGTAATGTTTCACACGATGCCCATTGACTCGGAAAACTTCACCATTTTTGTTCTTGAGATCAATAGCACCAAATGGGGTCACCCCAACAACTTCAAATGAACCACTCCACCTAGACTTGAGCTTTCTTGGGAATAACCTCAATCGGGAGTTGAAAAGAAGAACCATGTCACCCACCTTGAATTCTTTACCCTGAACATACTTGTCATGGAGGTACTTCATCTTGTCCTTGTACAAAGACGAGCTGGAGTAGGCATGAAATCTAAACTCATCAAGCTCATTCAATCGCTCCACTCTGAGATTTGCTGCAACATCCCATTCCAAGTTCAACTTCCTCAATGCCCACATAGCCTAGTGCTCAAGTTCCACTGGAAGATGGCAAGCTTTACAACACCAACCGATACGGAGACATACCAATTGGAGTCTTGTAAGCCGTCCGATAAGCCCAAAGAGCATCATCAAATTTCTTCGACCAATCGGTCCTATTAGCATTCACCGTTTTGGACAGAATACTCTTTATCTCCCGATTGGAGACTTCCACTTGTCCACTAGCTTGTGGATGATAGGGAGTGGTCACTTTATGATTAACTCCATACTTAGCAAGCAATGAATCAAAAGCCTTGTTGCAAAAATGGGAACCCCCCCCCCCATCACTAATAATGGCCCGAGGAGTACCAAATCTCGTAAAGATACTCTTTTTCAAAAATGCTACAACACTTCGGGCTTCATTGTTGGGTAGAGCCACGGCTTCCACCCATTTTGAAACATAGTCCACCGCCACGAGAATGTAGGTATTACCACAGGAGCTCACGAACGGACCCATGAAATTGATGCCCCAAACATCAGTAATATCCACCTCAAGAATTGTATTGAGGGGCATCTCATCCTTATTGGAAATACCACCGGCTCTTTGACATGCATCACATCTCTTCACCAATTCACTAGCATCCTTGAACAACGTAGGCCAATAGAAGCCACAACTTAAAACTTTTGAGGCTGTCCTCAACCCCCCCCCCCCCCACCATAGGGAGAAAAGTGACAAGCCTCCAATATGCTCATTTGTTCACTTTCCGGTACACATCTCCTTATCACTCCATCCGTGCAAATTCTAAACAAATACGGATCATCCCAATAGAAATCCAAACTATCCCGCTTGAGTTCCTTCTTTTGGTTGGAAGAGAGCTCACACGGGACGTTACCAGTCACAATAAAGTTGGCGATGTCCGCGATCCATGGCATTTCACACATAGAAACGGAAAGAAGCTGCTCGTCAGGGAACCTATCATTAATCTCAATACCATCACTTGGTCTCCCATCTTCCTCTAATCGGGACAAATGGTCTGCAACTTGATTCTCGCTTCCCTTTCTATCCACAATCTCTAAATCAAATTCCTGAAGGAGTAGCACCCATCTCATCAATCTTGCTTTCGAATCCTTCTTAGTCATCAAATATCGAAGTGTTGCATGGTCTGTGTGTATGATCACCTTTGCTCCCATAAGGTAAGGTCGAAATTTCTCCATCGCGAACACAATAGCCAATAGCTCATTTTCTGTCACTGTGTAGTTTCTTTGGGCCCCATTCATAGTCTTGCTAGCATAATACACAAGATGGAACATTTTGTTGATCCTTTGGCCTAGCACCGCCCCAACCGCTACATCACTCGCATCGCACATAAGTTCAAAAGGCAAATCCCAATTAGGTGCGGTGATTATAGGGGTTGTTGTCAACTTGTGTTTCAATAGCTCAAAAGACTCCATGCACTTCTCGTCAAAAATAAACTTGACATCCTTCTCTAACAACTTTCAAAGAGGGTTTACAATTTTTGAAAAATCTTTAATGAATCGCCGGTAGAACACGGCATGACCAAGAAAACTCCTCACCCCTTTGACATAAGTAGGGAGAGGGAGCCTTGAGATAACCTCTATTTTTGCCTTATCAACTTCAATTCCTTGCCTTGAGATTTTGTGACCCAATACAATTCCCTCTTGCACCATAAAGTGACATTTCTCCCAGTTAAGCACAAGGTTGGTTTCTTCACATCTTGCCAAAACCCTATCCAAGTTCACCAAACATTCTTCAAATGAATCTCCCACCACACTGAAGTCGTCCATGAATACCTCCAAGATATCCTCCACGATGTCGGTGAAAATTGCCATCATACATCTTTGGAAGGTCGCCGGGGCATTGCATAGTCCGAATGGCATTCTCAAGAAAGTGAACGTGCCATAAGGACATGTAAAGGTTGTCTTCTCCTGATCCTCAGGGGCAATGAGAATTTGATTATACCCCGAGTAGCCATCTAGAAAACAATAAAAGGCCTGGCCCGCAAGACGATCAAGCATTTGGTCCAAGAATGGTAGTGGGAAATGATCTTTTCTTGTCACCTTGTTCAGCTTTCTATAGTCCATACACACTCTCCAACCCGTAACTGTCCGAGTAGGAATCAACTCATTGTTGGCATTTGTCACTACCGTCATTCCACCCTTCTTTGGCACACATTGGACCGGAGAGGTCCATGAACTGTCCGAGATCGGGTAAACCACACCGGCGTCAAGCCACTTGATAACCTCTTTCTTTACTACTTCTTGCATCACCTCGTTGAGTCTCCTTTGATGCTCAAGAGATGGCCGTGCATCCTCCTCCAAGATGATCTTATGCATGCAAAATGCGGGGCTTATTCCCCTGATGTCCGCCAAAGTCCATCCTATTGCCCTTTTTCGCTTTTGAAGCACCTCCACAGTGGCCTCAACCTGCAAGTTAGTAAGGCAAGAAGAAAGAATAACTGGAAGAGTAGAATTAGAGCCCAAGAATTCATACCTGAGGTGTGGAGGAAGTGGTTTCAACTCCAACACCGGTGGCTCCTCAATTGATGGCTTGGTTGGCGGAGTTTTGCGATTTTCAAGATCCAAAGATAGTTTCCTAGGCTCATATGAATATGAACCCATTCCATGAAATGCATTCACGCACTCCACTCTACCGGCATCATCACTGGCATCCATGTTAAGAAGCATGGCTTCAAGAGGATCTTCAACATTAATCAAAGCATGTGTGTCATCCACTATCACCACCGTGACAATGTCCACAAATGAACACACCTCCGTACTATTGGGTTGCCTCATTGGCTTGCACACATGAAATACCACCTTCGCATCTCCCACACGGAATGTTAACTCCCCTGCTTCCACATCAACCAATGCCTTCCCCGTAGCTAGGAAAGGTCTTCCAAGAATAATAGGCACTTCGAAATCCACTTCGCAATCCAATATGACAAAGTCGGCCGGCAATATGAATTTTTCCACCCGGACAAGCACATCGTCGATTATTCCTAAGGGCCTCTTCATGACCGGCCTGCCATTTGAGTCTCATTGAGGTTGGCCTAGGTTGCCCAATTCCCAAAGTCTTGAAGACTGAGTACGTCCATCAAATTAATTCTAGCCCACAAGTCACATAGGGCCTTAGCAAAGTTCGCACTTCCGATAGTGCAAGGAATAGTGAAAGCTCCAGGGTCTTCTAGTTTCAGGGCCATAGAATGCACAATCGCACTAACTTGGTGCGTCATCTTTATTGTTTCACACTCCATAGAACGCTTCTTGGTGACTAAATCCTTCATAAATTTTGCGTACCCAGGCATTTGTTCAAGTGCCTCCACTAAAGGAACATTGATTGTGAGGCTCTTCATCATGTCTATGAATTTCTTGAACTGATTGTCGTCTTTTGCTTTGCTAACCGCTGAGGATATGGTGGGGGTGGTCTAGGCAAGGGTGCCTTTGCCTTGGGCACCGCCGGCTCGGGTATATCAATAATGTGTTCCCTAGACGGGTTCACGGTATCTTGAGTCTCTACCCCGGCCTCATCATCAATATCAATCCGCACATCATTTGTCACTATTGGTTCAACCACATTGTCAACATTCAAAGGTGCATCATCATCATGCAACTCAATTTCATCATTCACAACTTGATTCTCAACCGAGGCATGCACATCACCGCCTCTTCCACTCCTAATTGTAACCGCCATCACATGATTGTTACCCCCCTTCGGGTTCACTACCGTATCACTTGGTAGCGCACCTTTCGGTCGGGTATTTAAAGCTTGAGAGATTTGTCCTATTTGCACCTCTAGGTTCCGGATAGATGTGTTATGCGAAGCCAATTGTGCGTCAGAATCTTGGTTCTTTTTCATCATCTGCTCAAACATCATTTTTATCCATCCCATATCACTTCCAGAAGAACTAGGCCCTTGTGACTGAAAGGGGGGTGGATTGTTTGGTTGTTGGAACATGGGGGGCCTTTGAAAGTCTTGCCCCCTACCACCATTATTCCACCCTCCTTGATTGCTATTGTTGTTGTTCCCGTTCCAATTGCCTTGGTTATTACCTTGATTACCCCAATTGTTGTTCTGATTGTTATTGTTCCAATTGTTACCACCTTGTTGTTGATTATTGTTATTCCAATTGCCGCCTCCTTGTTGATTGCCCCAATTGCCTTGGGGATGCCATTGTTGATTCCCTTGATTTCCTCTATTTCCTTGGTAGTTATTGACATATTGGCATTCCTCACTTTGATCATCAAAACACTCGTTCGAATAACCACCACCATCATTGTTGTTGTCAAACTGCTCACCATTACCTTGAGGTTGTTGTTGCCCTCTTTGCCTCCTTTTTAGCATAGAAACATTCTCCATTGCATTGACTTGGCGCGGGTTTTGTACTTGTTGCAATTGCGCCTTCGCCAACTAATTCATTATTGTTGTAAGTTCGGCAATAGCTTGGCCATGGTCACCTTGGGGTACATTCGCTCGGCTTTGCCATGCCGAAGAGGTGTCGGCCATTTCATCAAGTACGTCACATGCCTCTTGGTAAGAAAGTTTCATAAAGTTCCCACCGGCCAATTGGTTCACAATGCACTGATTAGTGGTGTTGATGCCCCTATAGAAAGTCTGCTGGATCATCGCCTCAGTCATGTCGCTGTTAGGGCACTCCTTCACCATTGTTCTATATCGCTCCCAGATCTCATGCAATGGCTCCGTTGGCATTTGCTTAAAGGCTAGAATATCGTCCCGAAGAGCCGCCATATGACTTGGAGAAAAGAACTTGGCAATAAATTTGTCCGCCAATTCATCCCATGTGGTGATAGAATGATTTGGTAACCTTTCTAACCAGTCCATCGCTTTGCCTCGAAGAGAAAACGGGAAAAGCCTCAATCTCAACGCATCCTCTGACATGTTTGTTTGTTTGCTGCCCCAACAATTATCTACGACCCCCTTCAAGTGCTTGTATGCATTTTGGTCGGAGGCACCCGTAAAATATCTCCTTTGCTCGAGCAAGGTCAACATGACATTTGTGATTTGAAAGTTCCCAGCCCGGATTCGGGGAGGAACGATGGAACTCGCGTACCCTTGATTAGGAAGAACTCTTGGGACCGCTCTTGGCGGTGGCGGAGGAGGGTCTGGAATAGGATTGTTGTCATATACATTAGCATTGGCATTTCTACCTCTCCGTGGTACTTGAGGTACCGGAAGTTCATCTTGCTCAACATCTTCAACCTCCTCCCCCGCCAAGGCATTGCCAAGAGGGTCATTTCCGTTTAGAGCCATGTGTACCTGATGGATCTACACAAATAAAGTTAGTAAAAAGAAGGAAAGAGAAGCAAAACACAAAACTAGCTACACAAATAGTCAACACCCTAAGCTCCCCGGCAACGGCGCCAAAAAGTGAATCGCGCAGCGGACTCAACCTTAGGAAGAGTGGGCGCTAATACTTTTACCCAATAGTGGTATCGGGGTCAATTTCCACAGGGAGCTAGAAAGGGAGTTGGATATTTGCTTAGCCTAGAAATGCGTGTTTGCTTCTAATTGATCTTCTACCATATTTGGGTTTTAATGATTATCAACTACAATTTAACAACTAATAACTATAACTAAATTATGCTAAGATATTAATTCTAGGTTGTATGCAAGATAGAGAAAGGCACTAGGTGGTTAACTAACGGGTAGAGATTCCTAATACAAGAATGATGATTATGGGGCTTATGCTATAACCGTTGCACGATTGCACTCACTCTCACACCTCTCGGTAGAAAGAGTGATTTTGCCCAATTGACTCTCTCGAGACCAATTGGGTAGGCCAACAAGCTCAAGCAACTTATGGTTCAAGTTGGGTAATTACTCTCTCGAGGTTTAACCCGTTAATTGGGACTACCATTCTCATGGGTCCATCCCAATTCCATGTTGGGTTAATTTTGGAGTCATAGACACTCTTTCTCAAGAAGAGTCAAGACCCACTAAGCTAGACTTAGTGTTTGCAACTACCAAATCCTAGTTAAAACATAAAATTAACCCAAATAGCAAACACCCAACATCATTCAAGCATTAAACAATCACACCCATTAATTACCCACACTAGGGTTGAGCCACAACCCTAGCTAATGGGTTTAGCTAGACATAATAGCAACAGAAATTGAAGAAGTAGTAGATAAAATCAAAATATTAATTAACTAGAATGTTAATCTACAAGAATCCGCGATAAAACAAGATGAAAATACCCAAAATAGGCTAAAACTTGAGTCTCACGAGTGCTGCTGCTATCTGATATCTAAAACTTAACCTAGAAATAATAAAATATTCTATTTACATTATGCTAGAAAAACTGGACAAAAATACCCATGCGGGGCTGGCGCGGACCGCGCAGAAATGCAGCGCAGCCGCGTAGGGGTCTTGGCCTTCGATCATTCACTTCTGAAGCTGGAGACGCGGACCGCACAATGAGGTAGCGCGGCGGCGCAGGCTAATGGGCGCGGACCGCACAACAATGAAGCGCGACCGCGTGGACACCAACGCTGACCGCGTAGAAAGGAGCGCTGACCGCGCATGGAAACCCCTGAAATGGATGCTCTCTGAATCTCCTAGCGCGGTCGCGCAGCAAATCAGTGCGGTCCGCGCTAGGTTCTCTTGTCCCCACTTCAATGATTTTTGACTCTTGGGCAGGTTTCACTCCGTTTCGAGCCGATTTTTGACTTTTGTCATCTTGTCGCTCAAACAGCAATCAAGCGCACTTTGTAAGCATTCTAGGTCTATTTTATGACAATTCATACATAAAGCATAGGCAAGTATGGGCATAAAACGTGTTAAAATCACAGTTATCAGCGGCTTACGGCGGAGGACGGCGGAATTAGGGTCTCTGATGAGAGGTCTAAGAGAGACGAGGGTAGGGGGTCCTGAGGGGGGGGGGGTGTCATTTGGACATATATATATTAAATGATGTGGGCTTCAGGACCGTTGGATTAGATAACCTCGACGGTCCTAATTTCTTTGATCCAAAATGACGTCGTTTGGGGTAATTAAAGGCTGGACCGGGTGGGGTGTTTTTGGGCTTGGACTGGGTGATTTAGGGAATATTTGGGCTGGCCAATTGATATGAATATTAGCCCAAATTGGCTGGCCTGCTTCTTACTTCTTTTTATATTTTCAATTCAATTAATTCTTTTTTTTTATTAAAATCCTTTTCTTTTTATTAAAATCCTTTTCTTTTCTTTTTTTTTCCTTTTATTTATTTGTTTTGTTTATTTATTTACTAACAAAACCTAATTTAACTCCCCAAACTTAGACAGATTAATTTCTAAAAGAAAGCCTACGTCTTAATTGAAAATTGTGAAAAGACCATTTTGTTATTTTTTCTCTCATTTTAGTAATATTAATTAGCTAGTAAGACTAAAAATATAAAATCGAATTCTAGATGCAAATGCCCTATTTTTTGTACTTTTTATGAATTATGGCAACTAGGATGCACAGAAAAATGCAAACAAGGCACAAAATCATACAATTAATTCAAATAATAAAGAAAAATCCTAATTCTAAGGAATTTTGTAGGAGTAGTTTAAGCGTGGCAAAAATCACATGCTCACAGTTGCCCCTCTTTGCTCGAAGACATGAAGGGTTTCGGGCAAAGATAAATGAGCACCATGAGGGATTTTTGCCTGCTCGGCGCTCCATGAGAAGCGTTTTGAAAACCGTCTGACCGAACCCTGCTTCAAAGGTTGCCTACATATCCTTCGCTATAAAGGAATCAGGTCAGTGTAGTTCTGGACGGTTTGGTAGTTGGGACTACCAGGAGCTGTGAATTCACTGTTGTTGCTGCTGCTACTGCTTTCTGACCCCCTTATTACACCAAAAGGAAAATCAAAGCTAAGCTAGCTATGCCTATCAACTATGAGTTACAAGATTCCTATCTATAAATCTCTTGAAGCTTGATCTTGAGTCTTAGCTGATTTTGCTGTGGACTCCGATCTGAATCTTGATGCTCGCAAGTTGTAGGTGTTGTTTCTTTCTGCAGCATTGGGTCAAACCGGGGATCGGCGGAGCTTATGACTTTAATCAAATTTTGAGCAATCCGTACCTTTGTTTGCTTCAAAATTTTGAATTCATTTCTTTTTGTTCTTTTCTTCTTTTCTTTATTCTGGATTAAGACTCATTCCATCGGTCGTCTCGCACCCATGTGCCTCGGTGTTAGACCTGCTAGAGACACCAAAACAAACAAACGAATGAAATTTTTCTGCCCCAGTTTTCACTAGGAAAATTTCGTGAGTTAGTTGTGACACTTATCTAAGCGATCAAATCAGGATTGTGTAGGAAGATCCTCGGTTTTTGGCCGGGATTTGGAAAGAAAAAGCACCTTGGTTTTTTGGCCGGGAAATCCTCGATTTTTTGGCCAGGATTTGGAAAGAAAAAGCTCCTCAGTTTTTTGGCCGGGAGATCCTCGGTTTTTTGGCCGGGATTTGGAAAGAAAAGGCTCCTCGGTTTTTTGGCCGGGAGATCTTTGGTTTTTTGGCCGGGATTCGAAAAGAAAAAGCTCCTAGATTTTTTGGCCGGGAGATCCTCGGTTTTTTGGCCGGGATTTGAAAAGAAAAAGCTCCTCGGTGTTTGGCCGGGAGATCCTCATTTTTTTGGCTGGGATTTGGAAAGAAAAAGCTCCTCGGTTTTTTGGCCGGGAGATCCTCGTGTTTTTGGCCGGGATTTGGAAAGAAAAAGCTCCTCGGTTTTCTGGCCGGGAGATCCTCGGTTTTTTGGCCGGGATTTGGAAAGAAAAAGCTCCTCGTTTTTTGGCCGGGAGATTTAAGGAATGGGATCCTATGCTACCACGATTTATTTTTCTTTTGGGATTTTCATTTTTATGTCTTTTCTTCTTTCGTTTTCTTTTGTTTTCCTCTTTATATGTTTTCCTTTTTATTTAGCAAAACGCATAAAAGAATTTGGGGGAAACTTCCTTTTTGGTCGTTTTCCTACTGCAAAGCTGTTTCAGCGCTTGCGCATTTCATTTCCTTTTGGATTGCACCTGCTTCTTGCACGGTTGCTTTGAATTAGACCTGTTTTCAACAAAGAACAATTTGTTAGTTTGCAACGGTGGTTGGTTTTGTGGCCTTGATCATCCCAATCGCTTGATCCCGGCCCCCTTTCCATTGAGAACTTTGCTGCTTGTTGGCCATGAGGGTGAATCTCTTTTCCGTTCAGCTCTTAGGATTTCATTATGACTCGCCCGTGTGGGCTCTGGCCTTTTCACTTTATTCTGCCCTTGCCTTTGATTTTCTTTCTTTTCCAATGTCTTTGCTTCGAAAGCATCAACCACTATGGTCAGTCGGGATTGGCCTGACGCACTCGCTGAGGCTGGGTATTTTCTTCGACTCTGACCAGGCGGAGCCCTGTGAAGCCGGTCCTGCCACCTTTTCTTTGTAATAGTTACGGAATCAGAGTTAAACCGAAAGGGATTCAAAGAAAAAGTATGCAAAAGGCAAGCATATGATTTTAAAGAGAAGCGTCCCTTTCGGGGGAAAAGGAGGACTTATCTAGGGTGCATGCTGGCTTCAAATGAACATGACATGCTTCTTGGACTGGACGCCCGACCACACAAACTTTCCAACTTCCCGTGAACCCATTGATCTGCATTTCAAAACCAGGGAACCTTGCCAGGACTCTTTTAGTGATGAGATGTCTTCTTTTCGGCCGACAGCGCCCTTTGCGGGTTTTCGCCAATCGACCTCTCTCATTTCTCTTCTCACCGTCGCCCGATAGTGCTCTTTGCGAGTTTTCACTAAGCGGACTCTCTCATTTTCAGTTTCTCTACTCACCATCGCCTTATGGTGCCCGAATGTTTTCACCGATAAGACTCTCTCATTTTATTTCTCTCAATTTGCATTGTGTCAGATTCCAACAATGACGTTTGCCACTTCCATGCCTTTGTCAATTGATCGGAAGGACTTGGACAAGGTTTTGGGGTAAAAAGGATTTTGGGCGGAACTACAACTTTGGGACCATTTCGACGGATTCATGGCCGAACCATTATATCATCTGCCCCAGTTTCATCTTTTGGGGAAAATGGGATTTTTGTTTCGGTGTGACTGAACCTCAGCGAGAGGCTGCCTACGTATCCTTTCGGAATCAAGTCAAACGTAGTTCAGGAAAACATTTGGTTTTGTTGTTTTTGTTTTTGTTTTCTTTTTTCTTTTTCCTTTCATCATATTTTTCTCTTTTTTTTTTCTCATCATATTTTTTTTTTTGTACTTTCGGGTTCCAAAGAGGGTAGCCAAAGAAGCGTGATCGGCCCAAGGGGTTTACGAAGGGTTGATAGTGTTTGGGGTAGCGGGAAGGAAAGCCTTCGTCATCTCAATTACGCAAAAGCCATCACCACGTGAGGATTAGACGTAGTACCTTTTTACTGCATCTGCATTGACTGCTGCTTCAGGATCATTTCCTTCGATGTCTCCCAGATACAGTGCTCCTCTTGGCAATATCTTCTGGATTATGTATGGACCTTTCCAATTAGGGGCAAACTTTCCTTTTGCTTCCTGGTGATGAGGGAGAATGCGTCTGAGTACAAGCTGTCCCACTTCAAAATTCCTGGGACGCACTTTCTTGTTATAAGCGCGGGCCATTCTTTGTTGGTATAACTGCCCGTGACAAACTGCGGCCATCCGTTTTTCATCAATTAATGACAACTACTCTAGCCGAGTCTTAACCCACTCACTGTCCTCAATCTCCGCTTCAACAATTATCCGGAGTGAAGGGATTTCTACTTCTGCAGGTATGACAACTTTAGTTCCGTAAACCAATAAGTGCGGGGTCGCTCCGATTGATGTACGGACTGTGATACGATACCCGAGGAATGCAAAGGGCAGCTTTTCATTCCATTGCCGGGAGCTTTGTATCATCTTTCTCAAAATCTTCTTGATGTTCTTATTTGCTGCTTCAACGGCACCATTGGCTTTTGGCCGATAGGGAGTAGAGTTTCTATGCGTTATCTTGAATTGTTCACATACCTCTCCCATCAGGCGACTGTTCAAGTTTGCAGCATTGTCGGTAATGATAGTTGCAGGAATGCCAAAGCGGCAAATGAGATGGAGTGTACAAAGTCTACCACAGCTTTCTTGGTGACCGACTTGAGAGTGATGGCCTTAACCCATTTTGTGAAATAGTCAATTGCCACCAATATGAATCTATGCCCATTCGAAGCTTTCGGCTCAATCGGCCCAATGACATCCATACCCCAAGCAACAAATGGCCAAGGTGCTGACATCGGATGGAGCTCTGTTGGAGGTGCATGAATCAAATCACCGTGCACCTGACATTGATGGCATTTTCGAACAAAGCTGAAACAGTCCTTTTCCATAGTTATCCAGTAGTACCCCGCTCGCAGAATTTTCTTTGCCAATACATAACCATTCATATGAGGTCCGCATACTCCAGCGTGTACTTCATGCATAATTCTTCCGGCTTCCTCGGCATCAACACATCTTAGCAAGTTGAGGTCCGGGGTCCTTTCATACAAAACATCACCGCTTAAGAAGAAACCGCTCGCATGTCGTCTAATGGTTCTCTTCTGATCTCCAGTGGCTTGCTCGGGGTATTCTTGTGTTTTCAGAAATCTTTTGATATCATGATACCAAGGCTGAATGCTGGGTTCCGCCTCGACCGCATTACAATACCCGTGCTTTTCTTTGATTTGAATCTCTAGAGGGTCAATATGGGCATTGCCTGGGTAAGTCAGCATTGAAGCTAGAGTGTCGAGTGCATCGGCTAGTTCATTGTGACACCGAGGGATATAACTGAACTCTATCGACTTGAAGCACTTGGTAAGATCTTCCACATGCTGTCGATAAGGAATGAGCTTAACATCTCGAGTCTCCCACTTTCCCTGGGCTTGCCGGATAATCAAATCAGAGTCTCCCATGATCAATAAATCTTCAACATCTTGGTCAATTGCCATATTCATGCCCATGATGCAAGCTTCATACTCAGTCGTATTGTTTGTGCAGAAGAATCGGAGCCTAGCTGTAGCTGGGTAGTGCTGACCATTGGGTGATATCAAGATTGCCCCAATGCCTACACCTCTTGCATTTACTACTCCGTCAAAGAACATTTTCCAAGCACGAGTGTCCTCAGAGATGGCTTCTACTAAATTTACCCTCATCTGGGAAATATATGCTCAATGGTTGATATTCCTCGTCAATCGGGTTTTCAGCCAAATGATATGCCCACGCTTGGGCCTTCATTGCCGTGCGAGTGACGTAGACTATGTCAAATTCGGTGAGCAAGATTTGCCATTTTGCCAGTCTCCCAGTGGGCATCGGTTTCTGGAATATGTACTTCAGAGGATCCAACCTGGTTATTAGATAGGTGGTGTGGGCTTGAAGATAGTGTCTCAACTTTTGAGCGACCCACGTCAGAGCACAACATGTTCTTTCCAACAAAGTGTATTTGGCCTCGTAGCTGGTGAACTTCTTGCTCAGATAGTAAATTGCCTGCTCTTTCCTGCCGGTTATATCATGCTGCCCAAGAACACGGCCAAAAGAATTTTCCAACACTGTCGGATACAAGAAGAGAGGTCGCCCATGCTCCGGTGGGACCAATACTAGAGGATTTGACAAATATTCCTTGATCTTGTCGAAGGCCTCTTGACATTCGGATGTCCATTTGATTGTTGCGTCTTTCTTTAACAGTTTGAATATAGGCTCACAGGTGGTAGTCAGTTGAGTGATGAACCGACTAATATAGTTTAACCTGCCCAATAAGCTCATTACATCCTTCTTGGTTCTTGGAGGAGGTATATCTCGAATGGCCTTTATCTTTGTTGGATCTAACTCAATACCTCTCCTGCTGACTATGAAACCCAGGAGCTTGCCTGATGGGACTCTGAAGACACATTTAGCTGGATTCAACTTTAGATCATACTTGCGCAGCCGTTCGAAAAACTTTCTCAAATCTCGAACGTGGTCACTCTGAGTTCGGGACTTAATGATTACATCATCCGCATACACCTCTATTTCTTGATGTATCATATCGTGGAAAATGGTGGTCATGGCTCTCATGTAGGTTGCCCCAGCATTCTTCAGGCCAAATGGCATGACCCGATAATAGTAGTTACCCCAGGGTGTAGTGAAAGCTGTCTACTCGGCATCTTCTTCATCTATCAACACCTGGTGATATCCTGCGTAACAATCCACGAAGGACTGTATTTCATGTTTGGCGCAGTTATCAACAAGGATGTGAATGTTAGGCAACCGGAAATTGTCTTTGGGACTTGCCCTATTCAAATCTCGGTAGTCCACACATACCCGAGTTTTCCCGTCCTTCTTTGGCACTGGAACCACATTGGCTAGCCATGTAGTATATCGGACCACTCGTATTACCCCCGCCTTCAACTGTTTTGTGATTTTTCCTTTGATCTTATCATTGATATCAGTTTTAAAATTCCTTTGCTTTTGTTGTACTGGAGGACAATCGGGGTAAATTAGCAATTTGTGCACCACTAGATCCATACTCAGTCCTGGCATGTCGTCATACGACGAAGCAAACACATCTTTAAATTCGAATAGGAGTTGGATTATTGCATCTCGAGTTTGCTCATCTGTGTGAATGCTTATTTTGGTTTCCTTTATTTCTTCGGCAGTTCCCAAATTAACCAGTTTAGTATCATTCATATTCGGCTTAGGTTTGTTCTCAAATTGTTCCAATTCTCGGTTTATTTCCCTAAAAGCCTCTTCTTTATCATATTCCGGTTCTTGATTTATTATTTCACAATTAGACAGCGTGTTTGAGTCTGGGCATGAAGTCCGCAAGCATGTCATGTTATTTAAAGCCGCATTATTATAACTGAAAAGAAAAGATGAAAAGGGAAAAATAACAAAAATAGAAAGAATAAAGAGAAAAATGGACGATGAAATATTGATTCCATTTCTTGGAATTGGAAAGATAACAGGGTTTACATTCAGGAATTTAAAGACAAGAAACTAAAAGAAACATCCGAGTTACACCCTGAAATAACTCGGGATGCAGAAAAGGTGACAGGGCTAGTCTACCGGGACTCCCGCCTGATCGGGAATGGCGTAGCCTTCTAGTTTTGGAGTTTAGCATCTGGTCCCATATGGAGCACCTCAGCGGTGCTAGTCCCTTCGCCTGGCTGAACCATGTTGATTTCATAAAGCATTTGTCTCATAGCTCCACATATATCTTCGATCTCCACGGCTGTGAACACCTCATTGTCCTCTTCTTTGCCATACTTGGGCTTGACAAAAGTATCATAGAGATGTGGCAATGGTTGTGGCAGAACCCATCCTTCTTTCTTTCTTTCCTCGGCCCATTTCTCATCATCTGGGGTAGGGTGGAAGCCTATCCCGAAAAACTTTTCTGCTGTGGGTAGAGTTACCGGCTCGGATATTCCTTGTAAAGCTTTTCCTAACCCTTTTCCTTGTTTGAAACCGTGCCTAATCATTTCTTTGGCCACCATGATTGAAGCATTAGACAGGAAAGGCTGAGGACAAGGATTTCCCTCCTCGTGCTGATCTGCCACCACAATTTCAAAGGCTTGATAAATAATATGCTCACTTCCATCCATCGCCTCCAAACATGGGATAGATGGGTCACGATAAATGGACTGCTCGTCTTCTCCGTGGGCCACGATTTCCTGATCTTCATATTCGAATTTCACCATTTGGTGGAGGGTAGAGGGCACAGCTCCTGCAGCATGGATCCAGGGCCTTCCCAGAAGAAAATTATAAGATGTATCCATGTCCAACACCTGGAAGGTTACCTCGAACTCCACCGGACCTATGGTCAATATCAAATCAATTTCACCGATGGTACCCCTCTTAACACCATCAAAAGCTCTCACACAAACATTATTCGGACGAATCCTTCCTGTCCTGATTTCCATCCTTTGCAATGTGGAGAGTGGGCAGATGTCAACCGCGAGCCTCCATCCACCATGACTCGCTTGACATAATAACCTTCACACTTGACAGTCAGATGCAAGGCTTTGTTGTGAGATGCGCCTTCCGGAGGCAAGTCATTTTTACTAAAAGAGAGTTGATTGATGGCGAAAAACCTTTCTGCCATCCTTTCGAGCTGTTCAACTGAAGTTTCAATTGGCACATATGCCTCATTCAAAGTTTTCATCAAGATCTTCTGATGTTCGGAGGATTTCGTCACCAATGATAGCAGGGACACCTGTTCAGGATATTTCCTCAATTGATCCACTGTTTCATAATCAGGCATCTTCATTTTCTGGAAGACGGCTTCTGCTTCCTCAGCACTCACTGGCTTCTTGGACGGAAAGCGCTTTCGAGCGGCATTGTTTACTTCCTGTACACTTGAATATTTATCAACGGAGGTTTTCCCTGGGAGTTCCCCGGAATTTTCTTGGCCCTTATATGTAACCACTGTTTGCTGATAGTTCCATGGCACTGCAGAGGGGTCTGTCATTGGCTTCTGTGGTACGCGTCCAATAACAACTGGCTCATTCAGCCAAGGCGGCTTAATTGTCCCCCGTACCATATAAGCTCATTTTGGCACATACATTTGCGTTTCCCTTTTTACTTCAAACCTCCTTGGAGCACTGACAACTAATGGTTTTTCTTGGCTTCCTCGCGGAACATAGAGAATTCCATTCTTAGGAGGTTCCGTCTCTGATTTCGTTTCAGGTTTCTTCTCAGGCTCGGTTTTGACACTTTTATTCTTCTTCTCCCCTTTCTCTTGCTTCGGGGGTACCTTGGGTTTCTTTTCTGCGTCGACAATAGCAATTATAGCTTTTAATTCTGGATCAAATTCTCTGTCTTCACAGATCATCCCGATTACCGGCCCGTTGTTGTGAGCGGGCAACGGATTATTAGTCACATTTGGGACTTCTTCATCCCTCAACACTATTTTCCCTTGTTCAATCAAATCTTCCATAGCTTTCTTCAATGTCCAACAGTTATCAGTACTATGCCCTTCAGCTCCTGAATGGTAGGCACAGTGGACCCCTCGTTGATAAGCTGGAGATTCCGGGTTCTGCCTGTTTTGTGGGATAGACTGCAGCAGATTCATCTGAACGAGCTTCGGGAACAGACTGGAGTTGGGTTCACCAATCGGCGTAAAATTTGGTCGTCTGGGTGGTTCCCGAGGGCGAAAGTTATTTTGCGGTGGTCGGGGATTATATTGGTTCTAGTGAGGAGGTTGATTTGTTTGGAATGGAGGCGGATTTCGGTTAGCTTGTGGTTGCGGTCGGCCGAAGGGTTGAGCATTCATGACCGCATAAGGTGGAGGAGCGTAAGCCATATTAGTATGAGGATAGTAGTGTTGAGGGGTTCTTTCAGAGAACACCGGTCTAGGAGCCCGGTATCTTCTTCCTCACGATGCTGCCATCACTGTTTCTTCTTTCTTTTTGCCTTTGGCCATTCCTCCAGACCCGCCTTGGATGGCTTGGGAGGTTGCTCTTATGGCTAACTGGCTCAGGATTCTACCCGTTTTCAGCCCATTCTCTACCATTTCTCCGATTTTTATTGCCTCTGCAAAAGGCTTGCCCAGGGCTGACATCATATTCTGAAAGTAGTCTGCTTCCTGGGCTTGAAGGAAAACAGTGACCATCTTTACCTCATCCATAGGAGGCTTCACTCTTGACGCCTGTTCGCGCCACTTAATTGCATATTCACGGAAACTTTCTGAGGGCTTTTTCTTTAGATTCGCCAAGGAGTTCCTGTCTGGCGCGATGTCTATGTTGTACTGAAATTGTCGGACAAAGTCTCGGGCCAGATTGTCCCAAATATGCCAATGCGAGACATCTTGGTCCATATACCACTCTGAAGCGATGCCAATTAAGCTTTCCCCGAAATATGCCATCAACAATTCTTCTTTACCACCGGCTCCCCGTAACTGGTTGCAATACTTCTTCAGGTGAGCAATGGGGTCACCGTGTCCGTCATACTTCTCAAATTTTGGTGTTTTGAACCCTGACGGCAAGTGTCCATGCGGGAACATACATAGGTCTGTATAGGAGACACTCTTTTGCCCGCTCAAGCCTTGCATATTTTTTAAGCTCTGCTCGAGCCTTCTCATTCTCTTTGCCATCTCATCCTGCTCTGGGGCTTTGGGGGTTTTGTCCTGCCCTGGTGTAAGCTCGTATGGTGGCTGCTGAGAGTAGGTATATTGAGTATAATGAGGAGGGTCAGCCTGAAAGACGAGATTTTGGAAAGTGAAGACTGAAGAGTCAACAACATGCTTGGGTAGTGATGGTTGTGTGGTTACGGAGCAGGGTGGAGCCGTAAAGATGTTGGGAGCAGCTCCGGATGGGACAACCTGGGGGCGAACCTCAGAAGGTGTTCCGAAGAAATGAGCAGTTATGGTAGGTTGCCCCAAAGGAGTGTTTGGGTGGCTAATGGGGACAGTAGTAGCACCTCCAGATCTAGGGAATAACTCTGGGAATCCGGGAATGGTGCTTGGAGGTTCTTTTCCGTTGTTCCAAGCATCCCACATTTCCATCAATCGCAGGCGCAAGATCCGATTTTCTTCAGCTGTAAAAGATTCAGAGGCCGGGTTCCCTGAGATGGGGCTATCTTCGGGTATGGGGATTGCAGGCAGAGTCATTTCAGACGACATCTCTGTATTTCCTTTGGATCTGGTGAAATAGCGATGTGAGGCCAGTTTACCACAAACCAACCACTGTTTCTAAAAGCTTAGCTGGAAATGGATAGCAAGAACGTTTAGTTTTGAAACAAATAACAGATAGGTAACTGCACATTGGAGTGTGATGCACCTATACAGTTAAATGAATATCTACATATTTGCTTCGGTTGCATGCGTCATCTCGGCTTTTCTCTTGTTTCTTTTTCTTTCTCCTTTTGTTTTATTTTCTCTCCTTTTCTTTTCCTCATCTCTCTTTGTTTTCATTTTTTGCTTTTCTTCTCTTTGGCCATGGTTTTTCTCTCAACGCCTTATTTTCTCTTTTTGCGTTTCTTTTCCTCTCTTATTTTTCTTTTATTTCCTTCCTTCATACTTTCCTTCTTTTTTTTTCTCTCTTTTTCCTTAGGGTTACGGTCGAATCCTATGGAGATTTCCTACGTATCATGACCCCGCATGAATCAGACCAAGCATAGTTCTTGCAAATAAATGCAAAAAGTAAGAAAACAAATTTTGGGATTTTCAATTTTCATTAATAACAACTGCGATTACAAAGCTACTAGACTATTTGTTTTTCTTTTCTTGGAAAACGGAAAGTACAAAAACCAGAATCAAATGAAAAAATACAGACTCGATTAACTAAGAATACATCAAAGCATCAAATCCTGGGGCCCGCGGGGCATCACTCGGCATCGCCGCGGGCCTGCGTGCAAGACCCTTTTGCAACTGATCTAGATCATTCATGACCTGGTGAACAAATATCATCACGGAGGCAAAGAACGTGGTACGACCCATCCGCTCACCGGCCTTACACTTCATGACAATATAGTTGGCAGTGCTTCTGATTCATTCCCTGATTTGGCTCTTTTCTTGGAGTAGTCGACTTATCTGTTGGGTACGAGCCTCTAGCACCTGAGAATCCTGGAAGTGAAGGTCTTGTAACAATTTTGTTTCCTTTTCCATGGCGAAGGGTCCAAAGGACACGTAGCCGGGGGCGAGTCAAAAATAGAATTGTTCCATTTTCCTTCTTGTTCATCAATCGGAAATCAAGACAAAGCGGGCACTACGGTAAGACGTGAAAACTCGGCGATTAACCCATAGCATTGTTCCCTATCGGCCTGAAATTCTTTGTCCCGCCGAGCTGCCTTTTCTTCAAGAGTATTCATTTTTCTTTTCATGTTAGCAATGGTTCCCTCGTAGTTTCTCTTCATTTGTTGTACAAACTGGGCTCTTTCCTCAGTCTTCTTTGCCCATTGTGCCCAAAGTCTTGCCATGTTCCCCTCGGATTTCTCCAATTCTTCCCGACAGTCCATGACTTGCTTCTTTAACCCTTTTATCAATCTCTCTTCGGATAGACTTCTTTCTTGATTCCTGGCATCTATTTTCATTTGTTGAATTTGGGCCTTGAGAGCTTCATTTTCCTGGGCCAATTTCTTTTTATCACCTTCATCGGCTGCGGCTTGAAAGCTGTTTTCAAACCGGAGCTCCTGAACCTGTTTTTCCAATGCTCCTATTCGGGCCCTGTACTCCTTTTCTTTGGCTAACCAATCCCATTGCACCTGGGCCTCGTTAGTGAATTGTTGTACATGTGGCCTTTGGGCGGGTCTCTCAGGAATTTGAAATCTTTTACCAAAACAGACCAAGTATTTGGGATCNGAAAGAGGCCGAGATTTGGAAAGAAAAAGCTCCTCGGTTTTTTGGCCGGGAGATCCTCGGTTTTTTGGCCGAGATTTGGAAAGAAAAGGCTCCTCGGTTTTTTGGCCGGGAGATCCTCGATTTTTTGGCCGGGATTTGGAAAGAAAAAGGCTCCGCAGTTTTTTGGCCGGGTGATCCTCGGTTTTTTGACCGGGACATTTAAGGAATGGGATCCTATGCTACCATGATTTGTTTTTCTTTTGGGATTTTTATTTTTATTTCCTTTCTTCTTTCTTTTTTCTTTTCTTTTGTTTTCCTCTTTATATGTTTTCCTTTTGTTTAACAATACGCATGAAAGAATTTGGGGAGAAACTTCCTTTTTGGTCTTTTCTTCTGCAAAGCTGTTTCAGCGCTTGCGCATTTCATTTTCTTTTGGATTGCACCTGCTTCTTGTACGGTTGCTTTGAATTAGACCTGTTTTCAACAAAGAACAATTTGTTAGTTTGAAACGGTGGTTGGTTTTGTGGCCTTGATCATCTCAATTGCTTGATCCCGGCCCCATTTCCGTTGAGAACTTTGCTGCTCGTTTGCCTTGAGGGTGAATCTCTTTTCAAACCGACTGGGTTCAGCCTTAGGACTTCATGACGATTCGCCCGTGTGGGCTCTAGCCTTCTCACTTTATTCTGCCCTTGGGACCTTTGCCTTTGACTTCCTTTCTTTTCCAATGTTTTTGCTTTGAAAGCATCAACCACCATGGTCAGTCGGGATTGGCCTGACGCACTCGCTGAGGCTGGATATTTTCTTCGACTCTGACCAAGCAGAGCTCCGTGAAGCCGGTCCTGCCACCTTTTCTTTGTACTAGTTACCGAATCAGAGTTAAGCCAAAAGGGATTCAAAGAAAAAGTATGCAAAAGGCAAGCATATGATTTTAAAGAGAAGCGTCCCTTTCGGGGGGAAAAGGAGGGCTTATCTGGGGTGCATGCTGGCTTCAAATGAACATGACATGCTTCTTGGACTGGACGCCCGACCCACACAAACTTTCCAGTTTCTCGTGAACCCATTGATCCTTAATTCAAAACCAGGGAACCTTGCCAAGACTCTTTTAGTGGTAGATGTCTTCTTTTCGTCCGACAGCGCCCTTTGCGGGTTTTTGCCAATCGACCTCTCTCATTTCTCTTCTCACCGTCGCCCAATAGTGCTCTTTGCGAGTTTTCACTAAGTGGACTCTCTCATTTTCAGTTTCTCTACTCACCATCGCCTTATGGTGCCCGAAGGTTTTCACCGATAAGACTCTCCCATTTTATTTCTCTCAATTTGCATTATGTCAGATTCTAACAATAACTTTTTCCACTTCCCTGCCTTTGTCATTTGATAGGAAGGACTTGGACAAGGTTTTGGGGTAAAAGGATTTTGGGCAGAACTACAACTTCGGAACCATTTCGGCGGATTCATGGCCGAACCATTATATCATCTGCCCCAGTTTCATTTTTTGGGGAATTTGGGATTTTTGTTTTGGTGTGACTGAACCTCAGCGAGAGGCTGTCTACGTATCCTTTAATCAAGTCAAACATAGTTCAGGCAAACATTTGTTTTTGTTGTTTTGTTTTTGTTTTGTTTTTGTTTTTTCTTTTCTTTTTCTTTTATATCATATTTTCTTTTTCTTTTTTTTTCTTTTCTTTTTTTTTCTTTTTCTCTTTTTCCATCATATTTTCTTTTCCTTTTCTTTTTTTTTCTTTTTTCTTTTTTTTTCTTTTTTTTTCGATAATACTTCTGGGTTCCAAAGAGGGTAGCCAAAGGAGAGTAACCGGCTCAAATGGGTTTATGAAGGGTTGATAGTGTTTGGATAGCGAGAAGAAAATCCTTCGTCATCTCAATTGCACAAAGACCAACACCGTAGAGAACCTAGACATAGTACCTTTTTACTGCATCCGCATTCACAGCTGTTTCGGAATCATTTCCTTCGATATCTCCCAAATACAATGCTCCTCTCGGCAATATCTTTCGGATGATGTATGAACCTTTCCAATTAGGAGCGAATTTTCCTTTTGCTTCCTGGTGATGAGGGAGAATGCGTCTTAACACGAGTTGTCCCACTTCAAAATTCCTGGGACGCACCTTCTTGTTGTAAGCGCGGGCCATTCTTTGTTGGTACAACTGCCCGGATGTGCCCTGAGTACAGCACACTCTTTTGTTGTAATGTATGGACCTTTCCAAACCGCGAACCAATTTTCCTTCAATTGTTCCAATTCTTT
>NW_017672141.1:187127-189663 GCF_001879085.1 Nicotiana attenuata | reverse complement strand
AATTGGAAAGATAACAGGGTTTACATTCAGGAATTTAAAGACAAGAAAACTACAGGAAACATCCGAGTTACACCCTGGAATAACACGGGATACAGAAAAAGCAGCGGGACAGGTCTACTGGGACTCCCGCCTAATCGGGAATGGCGTAGCCTTCCAGTTTTGAAGTTTGGCGTCTGGTCCCATGTATAGCACCTCAGCAGTGCTAGTGCCCTCTCCCGGCTGGACCATGTGGGTTTCGTAAAGCATTTTCCTCATTGTCCCACGTATTTCCTCACTTTCTTCAGCCGTGAAAACCTCATCATCTCCCCCTCTACTGTACTTAGGCTTGACAAAGGTTTCATACAAATGTACCACCTCATAATCGGCCATTTTCATTTTTTGAAAGAACACTTCTGCTTCCTCAGCACTCACAGGCTTCTTAGGCGGGAAACGCCTTCTGGTGGCATTGTTTACCTCCTCTACATTTGAATATTTCTCAACAGGGGGNAGCTCAAGAACAACTGAGAAAACAGAGTTACATGGGAGAAAAATAAAAATCAAACCTGAAGTTGCAACCTTCTTCAAAACTAATTATAAGCCTTAACTTAATACGACTTTTTGCCTCCAAATACCTAACGAAGGCTCAGACAACAAATCAAGCAGGACGACAGTAGAAAACCAAGCTTGAACTTCAATTTTTTTTATCTCTTTGGAACTCAAATACCGGATTCAGAGAATAAAAAAAATAGTATATGCTTCTCTTAAACTTTGAAAGAACTCTTAAAAGAAGAAAGGGTTCACAATCAGCTTCTTTCTTGACGGCCTCGCGGGATATAGAGAATTCCATCCTTGGGGGGTATCGCTTCTGTTTTGGCTTCATCTTTCTTTTCCGGCTCCGCCTTGGTGACTTTGTTTTTCTTATCCCCTTTATCTTGCTTTGAAGCAACCTTTGGTTTTCTTTCTGATTCAGCAATGGCAATGATGGCCTTTAATGCCGGATCGAACTCTTTATCCTCGCAGATCATTCCAATCATAGGTCCATTATTGTGAGCTGGCAAAGGATTGTTGGTCACATTTGGGACCTCCTCGTCCCTCAACACTATCCTCCCCTGCTCTATCAAGTCTTCCACGGCTCTTTTCAATGTCCAACAGTTTTCTGTATCATGCCCCTCAGCTCCTGAGTGATAAGCGTATCGGACACCCCGCTGATAGGAAGGCGATTCTGGGTGTTGCCTGTTTGGAGGTATGGGCTGCAGTAGACCCATTTGAACAAGCTTCGGAAACAAACTGGAGTAGGACTCACCGACTGGTGTAAAATTTGGCCTCCTGGGTGGTTCACGAGGACGAAAGTTATTTTGTGGAGGACGGGGGTTAGAGTGGTTTTGGTGAGGAGGTTGGTTTCTTTGAAATGGAGCTTGGTTTCTATTGGCATGTGGCGGCGGCCGAGCAAAAGGTTGAGAATTCATGACCGCATACGGTTGAGGAGCATAAGCCACGTCATGATGAGGGTAGTAATGTTGAGGGGTTCTTTCGGAAAACACAGGTCTAGGAGCCCGGTATCTTCTTGCCCCTAATGCTGCCATAACCGTTTCTTCTTTCATATTACCTTTGGCCATTCCTCCAGACCCGCCTTGGATGGCTTGGGAGGTTGCCCTAATGGTCGATTGACTCAAAATTCTTCCTGTCTTCAGACCATTCTCCACCATTTCACCAATCTTAATCGCCTCTGCAGAAGATTTGCCCATGGCTGAAATCATGTTCTGAAAATAGTCCGCTTCCTGGGCCTGAAGAAATACAGTGACCATTTCCACTTCGTCCATTGGTGGTTTCACCCTCGACGCTTGCTCACGCCACTTAATAGCATATTCCCTGAAACTTTTTGAGGGCTTCTTTTTCAAATTCGCCAAGGAGTTCCTGTCTGGCGCAATGTCTATGTTGTATTGAAACTGCCTTACAAAATCTCTGGCAAGATCGTCCCAAATGTGCCATCGTGAGACATCTTGGTCCATATACCATTCCGAGGCGATGCCTACCAAGCTTTCTCCAAAGTAAGCCATTAACAACTCCTCTTTTCCGCCAGCACCGCGTAATTGATTGCAGTACCTCTTAAGGTGAGCAATGGGGTTGCCATGCCCATCGTATTTCTCAAACTTCGGGGTTTTGAATCCCATAGGCAGATGCACGTGAGGGAACATGCACAAATCGGTATATGATACACTCTTCTGCCCACTCAAACCTTGCATGTTCTTCAAGCTCTGCTCAAGGCTCCTCATTCTCTTTGCCATCTCATCTTGTTCAAGAGCTTTGGGAGTTTTATCTTGCCCTGGTGTAAGCTCAAATGGCAGTGGCTGAGGGTAAGTGTATGTGGGATGTTGAGGAGGATCTGCTTGAAAGATGGGATTTTAGAAAGTGAAGGCTGAGGGATCAAAGGCGGGCCTTGGCAGTGAAGGCTGTGTTGTAGCAGGGCATGGTGGAGCAGTGAAGATGTTAGGAGCTGCTCCTGCTGGGAACACCTGGGGGCGGACCTCAGAAGGTGTTTCGACGAAGTGAGCGGTCA
>NW_017672141.1:95490-187112 GCF_001879085.1 Nicotiana attenuata | reverse complement strand
TTGCATGCGTCATCTCGGTCTTTTCTCTTGTTTCTTTTCTTTCTCCTTTGTTTATTTCTCTCCTTTTCTTTCCTCATCTCTCTTTGTTTTCATTTTTTGCTTTTCTTCTCTTTGGCCATCGGTTTTTCTCTCTAACGCCTTATTTTCTCTTTTTGCGTTTCTTTTCCTCTCTTATTTTTCTTTATTTCCTTCCTTCATACTTTCCTCGTTTTTTTTTCTCTCGTTTTTCCTTAGGGTTACGGTCGAATCCTATGGAGATTTCCTACGTATCATGACCCCGCATGAATCAGACCAAGCATAGTTCTTGCAAATAAATGCAAAAAGTAAGAAAACAAATTTTGGGATTTTCAATTTTCATTAATAACAACTGCGATTACAAAGCTACTAGACTATTTGTTTTTCTTTTCTTGGAAAACGGAAAGTACAAAAACCAGAATCAAATGAAAAAATACAGACTCGATTAACTAAGAATACATCAAAGCATCAAATCCTGGGGCCCGCGGGGCATCACTCGGCATCGCCGCGGGCCTGCGTGCAAGACCCTTTTGCAACTGATCTAGATCATTCATGACCTGGTGAACAAATATCATCACGGAGGCAAAGAACGTGGTACGACCCATCCGCTCACCGGCCTGACACTTCATGACAATATAGTTGGCAATGCTTCTGATTCTTTCCCTGATTTGGCCCTTTTCTTGGAGTAGTCGACTTATCTGTTGGGTACGAGCCTCTAGCACCTGAACATCCTGGAAGTGAAGGTCTTGTAACAATTTTATTTCCTTTTCCATCTCAGCGATTAACCCATAGCATTGTTCCCTCTCGGCCTGAAATTCTTTGTCCCGCCGAGCTGCCTTTTCTTCAAGAGTATTCATTTTTCTTTTCATGTTAGCAATGGTTCCCTCGTAGTTTCTCTTCATTTGTTGTACAAACTGGGCTCTTTCCTCAGTCTTCTTTGCCCATTGTGCTCGAAGTCTTGCCATGTTCCCCTCGGATTTCTCCAATTCTTCCTGACAGTCCAAGACTTGCTTCTTTAACCCTTTTATCAATCTCTCGTCGGATAGACTTCTTTCTTGATTCCTGGCATCTATTTTCATTTGTTGAATTTGGGCCTTGAGAGCTTCATTTTCCTGGGCCAATTTCTTTTTATCACCTTCATCGGCTGCGGCTTGAAAGCTGTTTTCAAACCGGAGCTCCTGAACCTGTTTTTCCAATGCTCCTATTCGGGCCCTGTACTCCTTTTCTTTGGCTAACCAATCCCATTGCACCTGGGCCTCGTTAGTGAATTGTTGTACATGTGGCCTTTGGGCGGGTCTCTCAGGAATTTGAAATCTTTTACCAAAACAGACCAAGTATTTGGGATCTACCTCACCTCTGGCTCGGTCCTGTACTATAGTCTTAGGCTGAAGGTACCTACACACATTCCATATCTTTCGGATTCTGCCTTCAGGGAATGCAGCCTTCGGGCCTAACTCGATGACTTGCCCACTCAGGTCTTCATCATTGTGCGCTGTCTGGAATCTTCCAAATTATCGCAAAACTCAGTTAGGAGCATAAGGCTGAATGCTTCGAATACCCATCAAAAGAATATAAGAGACCTCTGCTGATGTGTATACAGCTTCAGTAGCAGGAAGCTATCCGTAAGCCCATTCAACTTTATCTGCGGTCAGGGATCTTAAGCATGACGACCAGGCCTCAGTACCCTCAGGGAACTCAATACCTGTCACCCGGGTCTCGAATTCCGCAATACAACTCAGCCCTGTTAAACCGTAGTTCATATAGCCTGTGCGGTGACAGAGGTGTTCCTGTATCCACAACTGCAAGAGCAAATTGCAACCTTGAAAGAATTTCACCCCTTCCCGACATTTGGTCAAAGCTCGGTACATTTCTACTACAATCAGGGGAACCACTGTGCTAGTAGGTTTTTTCATGGCAACATCTAGCATCCCTACCAGGCCGAGGTCTATGTGACCATCTTTTCTCGGACAAATCACCACTCCCAAAAAGGCTACCATGAAGGCTAATCCCCGTCGGGCTTCCCATTTGTCTTTATTTCCGGCATGTATCAATCCGGTGTTGGGTTCTTCAAAACCTTTTGGGTTACCATACCGGTGATATAAGAAATGCAATATACAACACCCTTCCGCCAGGTGCGGGTCTTGAATATCCCGGCTGATGTTCAACAAATCCAAGAACCTATGAAGGGTTACCGGTCATGGGGCCAATGGGTATCTACCTCGGAGGTTCCCATTGAGACATGTGTATCCCGCAATCTCTTCTAATGTAGGTGTAAGTTCGAAATCTGAAAACCGGAATACATTACGGGTCGGGTCCCAAAATGGTATTAGTGCCTCAATTATATCCTTCCTTGGTTTGATGTTCAAAAAATCTACGAGGCCGCCCAAACTTTTGACCACAGTATCTCTACTTCCTTTTCCCAAATCTTGCCACCACATATGGAGTTTCAAAGGGATCTCGCTCAGGACTGAGAAGATTTCGATGTTATTTGAATTCATCCTGCACATTATTTAGGGGAATTTAATGATTTATTTTGAAAAATGGTTATTTGTGCAAAAAATCTTTATTTAGAAAACAAGGACTTGGATTTGCAAATACGGCCTTTCAGCACTTCGGGGAGGAAGATTTTAAGGCTGTGCCCGCAAACCATTTAAAAATGACTCAGGGTGGCTGTTCTTGCAAAAACGGCCTTCCGATGTCCTTTTAGGGACATTCGGCTTATTTTAGACAAGAATGGCATCACCCGACTTATTTATGACAAAAATTAAAAGTTTGACATGTTTTGGATATTTTTGCAAAAGGGTGGTTGGACCCGATGAGGGTTGCCTACGTATCTCACATCCAGTGAGAATCAAACCAGCGTAGTTCGGGTAGATTTGCCAAAATCAAAACAGCAATTGTCTTTCTATTTTTCAATTATTTGTCTTTTTTTTTCGTTTTTTCATTTTTTCAAAAATCCGGCAGCATTTCGGTACTATTTGGGCATTGGGGTTTTTCAAAACAAATGGTCACCGTCACTTAGTCCTAACACTGCTTATTTTTCATAATTCACTCAATTAGACGAGCCAGTCAACATGCAAAGCCGAGCAGATAAATGCGCAAGTAGCACGTAAGATGCATCAGGATGGTCAATTCATTTCAGGTCACCTGTCCTAGACGGACCCAACCCCTGTGTTGAGTCCCCTAAGTCAAATGCACATGATTCAAACAAACGTCCTACTAGGGATCCGGCATGAGGTTTTGTTCTTCTAGGTTTAAACCCTAGGTTTATTGGTCTAGACCTAGCTTACCCGAGCGGACAACTCGGGCCGAGGGGGAGGCAGCGTACCAGGGATACAGAAGCTCCGCCGGCTTAGAAACTTATCCAAACCTCGTTCTAAATTGGGAAAGACTCTAAACAGAAGAGAAGCTATACGAAGTGCACCCTTCTCCATGATGTAGAAGACTCAGAGAGAGGAAGGGATTCGCGACAGTTTATATATACAATTTCAACAAATATCAAAGCGGTAAAATATTTAGCACATATAGCATGGAACATGTAGAAAAATCAGATAAGGCCAAATATAACAATTGTACTAAGCTCGAATTCTTGAACCCTGAATAGAAATTCTGGGTTCGTATTCCCCAGCAGAGTCGCCAGAGCTGTCACACCTCCTTTTTTACACACCAACCCCGAAGGATAATGTATAAGGGAGTTTTTCCATTTAAAGTGACATTATTCGAAATGGGATTATTTATTTATGATAGGATTGGCTTTTGGTGTCCCAAGTCACCGGTTTAACTTGATTCCCAAATCGAGGAAAATTTCGACTTCCCAATTGGAGTCTGCGAACCAGAAATTCTGAATAAGGAATTCTGTTGAACCAAGGAAAGGTGTTAGGCACCCCCGGATCCCGTGGTTCTAGCACGGTCGCATAAATTATTATAAATGGCTAAAAATATATTTTTTTGCATGTTCTAATCTATAGTGCAATTTTAAGATTATTTACCGCTTTTTAGTTAATTTTTAGGAAAGCGAACATCGTTTAAGAACGTGTTTTTGGATCACGTCACATGGAATGCACCCGGATCCTCGACACATTCTTATTCAACATTTTGGGATTTGGATTTGGGTTGCATGAAATGCACACCCGAATTTAGGAAGGCAACATTATTAAAGAACGCGCCTAAAGCGACTAGCGTGTTATTAACTTTGCGGGAGGCCGTGAAAGTCGCTAAACAGCATACCCCGAATTCTAAGTATTTTAATTAAGCATTTAATGAGGGCCCCGCAATTTATGCACTTTTGTTTGGCGAGGCTCATCTCACTTTATTGTTCGAAGGCCAACCTAAAGCAAACTACGATTTTCTATTTATGTTAGTCTCTAAAAGGGCCTAAATAATTAATACCATCAATTGCTATTATTTAAAGTATGCAAGGATTTTGGGCCTCCAGTTCGAGTCCACACCCGAACAAGAGGAGAACCTCTTAATTCGAGCATGCTACTTAACTAGCGAGCCCTAAACCCAAATTACCAAATTAATACTTTGAAGTCCAGCCCTTAGCATTTTGGGCCTTAAAATGAATCCAGGAAGAAGAAGAATAAGCAGTTAGCTTCATAAAAGCTGTCTCGTGTGCACAGATTTGGGCCCACGCCATATGCCCCAATTTGAACAGTCCAAAACCAACAATTTCAACAAATGAAACAAAGAATCCAGCAGATTGGGCCTGGGACTCAGCCCAGGAGGAAGAAAATTCATTGAGCTGTTGAAAGAGCTACACTACAAGAAAAATGGCTTTTAGCGAAGGGAAATCCAGTCGTTAAAAGTTCAAATTCCGTCGCTATAAGCATTAACGACCGAACAAAATCCGGTCGTCGCCGGTCTCTAAAGGCTTCGTCGTTAAAAGTTAACGACTGGATTAGAATCCAGTCGTTAAATTTCTTTAACGACCAAAAAACCTCCCGTCATTATTCCTATTTAGCGACAGGTGTTCCCTTTGCAAATTGCAAAATTTCCCTTCGCTAATGCACATGTAACCATTTGATAGTCTTGTTGTTAAAGAGTTTTAAAGACCGTATTTCCCTTCACTGATGTGAAATTTTAATAAATATAATTACACCAATTTATATTTTTCCCTGTAGTTATCAAATAATAATCATTACCATATGTTTTCTCGCACATATATATACAACAACCACACATCTACAAAATATACCAAATAATCAAATTCACTCTATAAAATTTTATTGTCATTACAAAGAAGGGAAGGTTCACACTATCTATAAATATACCCATCCAAATTGCATGACACTATTTTTATCAACTCCTAAAAATAAACAATAGAACTATAGCACGATGTACAAATGACAACATCTTTAAACCACATCAAACAGAACAAAAATCCTATAATGCTTCAACTTGCTCCGCACATTCTTCAAGGATAGGTTCTTCAAACTTCATGTTCTTGATCTTGATCTGTTAAAAGAAGAAGTCATGTCACATTAGTGAAAAAACTCCTACTAGCTACTTTATTTAGAAAACAAATGAATAATTTAATCACCAAATCAACTAAACAATTGGAGTAAATATTGTTTGATTAAACTAGTGCAGCCAATAATTAGTTTTAAGAAGTTTATCTTTTATGTTCAAGTACTAAATAGAGATGCCCGTGCAATTGCACCAACAGGCTAAATATTTAGCAAGTGTTTTCTTTCATGCAGGTATTGTGTAATGCTGGGGCTAGTAGAAATAATGCTCCCTATTGAAATCGAAAGAAGTAACCATAAGGAAAAGAGATTAAGTACAACATGGACATAACATGGTACTTTTTGGTAAAATATTATGTGCAAAAGAGGACAAAAGTACACTTAGATCTCGAGTACTAAAGTTCAACCATAACCAACCTTATTGACTGGGCTTTGGTAGTAATCAGCTAATCTCACGGCAATACGCAAATGACGAACACATCTGAAAATGCATGGAAGAAGAGTGAGGACTTTCAGTCTTATTGTCTCATCCAGTACTGGTGCAATCGAACGGATTAACTGTGCAAAACCACCTACACTCTAAGGAAAAAAGAGTAAGAAAACAAAAACAATGCCTAAGCCAAGGAGTCGAGGAAGCATCCGACTAAATTAAAACACCGATTTACCTTTTTCCAATAGTGGGCATTGTCACAGCTTCTACCTTTCATATACATTCTAGCTGTCACATACATTTTGGATGAATATGTTTGTAGCATTATTTTCAAAACTTGCCGTTCTTGTTTCATAGAGAAAAATAACACCTTTTTTGACTGGATATTTAAGAGTACAACTACATATGCTGGACATCTTGTTCAATCTAAACCAACAAGTATTTTGAATCAAACACAACTTAAAACAGTAGACTTTGTCCATGGAGAACCAACTCTAGTTTTTGACATGGAGGAGCGGCAACAATTTGCAAGAGAAGAAGGTTTACACCAGGCAATCGTGGTTAAAGTATCTGCACAAGCACCAGAATTGAAGGAGATTCGAACTCTACTGCCCAAACAACTTGGGGTTAAGGGACATTGTTTGATTGGATTATTAGCGCCAAGACAAGTTTTACTAAGGTCTGATCAGTTTGATGATTTTGTAATGTCTTTGACGCGATCTGTTACTTATTTTGCGCACAAGGGAGAGGAGCATCAGTGTAGAATCTTCCCATGGTCTATTGGTTTTGATCCCAAGGAAGAAACAACAAAGGCAGTTGTATGGATATCACTGCCAAACTTTGCGCCGGATCTGTTTGCGAAAAGGGCTCTGTTATCAATCGCTTCTACTGCTGGAAGACCTATTTCCATTGATAAAGCAGTGCAAATTAAATCAAGACCAAGCACAACAAGGGTAAAGGTGATCTTGGACCTACTGGACAAGCATCCCAAACGTGTGAGGCTTCAAAGTTTGGATAAAACAACTGGAAAATTTTTTGAGGTGTTTCAGGAAATTGTGTATGACAATCTACCTTTGTACTGTAATTGTTGTAAACACCAGGGCCACGATGAGAATACATGTTGATATATATCGAAAAAGACAAACAATGATGTTGAGATTGAAGAAGTTGAAGTTCTTCACGAACAAGCTGATCGAAGTACTGTAGAACGATATCAAGGGGATTTGAGGCAATTATTGAATGCAAAAAACATGCAGCAGGTTATTGAAGACCAAGGTAGGGATGCAGATAACAAAAAGGGAAATAATTCCCTTGTTGTTCATCAAGGATCTGATGCAAATAAGATGATTAATACACCAGCTGTGATTAGAAGTTCCAATGGAACAATACCTCGAGAAAACACTACTGCTGCAGTTCTTTCAGCTGAGGCAAATCCTACTACTGCAGCTGGTACACAAAGTATGGGAGTGACAGAAGTTGGCAAGGAGCATGCTAAGCCAGGCATGACTAAATCTCCTACTGATAGTGAGGTGAAGTTGACTGATGCCTCAGCTGCTAGGAAAAATAAACTTCCAGCTGATATCCCTGCTACAAGAGCTTTGGAAATAATTTACAAGGCAGTGAGTAAGGCAACTGTTGTTGCGCTAGCTGTTACTGCTGCACTTGTTGCTAAACCTTCTGCTGCTGATCAAGCTGAATCTACTGTATAAATTGAGAAGGCAAAGGATGATATGACAACTGGTGATCGAACCACTGTAGGGCCGGATAATGTAAGTGTTGAGGTATTAGAGTATGCAGCTTCATCAGGTACATCAAGTATCAGTTGGAATTGAGCAGGTTGCACCTGGAGCTTTGACACCTACTGATTCATTGACTACAAAGGTGGATCTAGCTACACCTAAGGCTGGGCTTTCAATGGCTAAAGGTGCTGGGCAGACAAGGAAATCTGTTACAAATCACAGCAACTCTGCTTCAAAGAGCAATGACTGGACAGTGGTGAATCGTACATCCAGCAAGAAGAAATCTACAGGTCTCCAAAATCAGATTTTATCATCAAAGACCATTGATTCAAACTCCTTTGATGCTTTGGTGAATGAACTTGAGCAAGATGTGAAGGAGGCTGGGAATATGAAGCAACAGATTGGCTATGGGAAAGGCTAATAACTGGACTGGTGCTTTCTCCAGGCAAATCTGGACATACAGCCAAAGATCCTGTGGTCGTTGGTGGTACTACAGGCCCCGTTACTGGACAAAAAGCTAAGGAAGTTGGGCATCAAAACCTTAAGGGATAGGTGCAGTAGCAAGTTCGGACAGCTGGTGATCGAGCTACTACAATTGTGATACCAAATGCACAACAACAACATGCTACTTCCCAGATTTGGAAAACATATGGTGTGACAGTTGCTAAGTCAGATGCACAAAATATTGCAGCTCCAACTGTTGAATTAAGTGCTCAAACTGCTGGCTTAAAAGCTACAGGCGTTAATGTAGAGGGATATGAGTTTGTCTTAACTTCCTCTAATGAAGATGGAATACGAAAAAATGCAAAAGGGGATGGCTGGACTATAGTAAGATCTCCTACTAGGCAGAACACTTCTTCAGGCGTACAAGAACAACAGCAACATTTAAGTATTCACGGTCCTCGACAAATTGTAGTGCAGGTCACCAGTCCAAATGTTTTTGATATTTTAGCTGTGGAGGATGATGTTGGTATGAATTCACCCCCTATAAATAATACTAAGATGGTACAACAATACACCAGCGACGGGAAAAAGGAGATAGGCAATGAATCCCGGCAGCTTCTACTATCCACAGGGAATGTTTATGATGTGGTGAAGGAGTTTGAGAAGGAGAAGAGCAATGTGCAATCTAGCCAACATAAACAATCACAAGATCATAGAGAACTTGTTGATCAAGGGATGTTACAAGGAAAATTATGGGCTGATCAAGTTGGAGGTGAAGAAGACGAGGATGGAGTTGATTTTGAATATGGTGATGACACGGAAAGTGAAGGTGGCAGCCCACTTTCAGTTGCTTCACCAACTGCACAAGGTAACAAAGCTACTCGAACGTCTCCAACGACAAAATTGAGTCCTATAGCACCTGTTTTTGTTGCCTTGAAGCAAGGCGGTGATTTCAGTCCAGGATAGGGCACTCTTGGATGCATTGGACAGTCCAAAACCACAAAAAGTAGCACATTCCGCTGGTTCAAAGTCAAATGCACAACTGATGCAATTTTCAGGTTGTAATATTGGGAGAGCAACAAGCAATACAACCTGCGCAAGGAGTATCTGGGCAGCAACAATTATCCTATACATAATTGAGCAAATCAAATCTAGATAATTTCGTGCCTAGACAATTCCACCTAGGTGTTGTCAATAAGATTACTTATCAAAAAGTCAATTCAAACAAACTCAATGATGCAACAGAAAGCTAAACTGAATAAAGCAAATAATATACAGAATTCTTATTGAACATCTTTGCAAATGTAATAGATGAAAGTATTCTTACCTTTTGATCTCAGGCTCCATATGATCATCAAGCAAAATATTTTACAGGTAGATAATGGTCCTTCTTGAGTGAGATAGAAGTTGTAGCCTTAAACACTTCAATTTACAATTTAAGCCTGGATCCGACCTGCTTCACATCTATGAAATTCAAAAACAAAATCAAGTGGTAATGAAAATAGAATAAGATAACCTCCAAATTCTTCAATTTAAAATTTAATGCTTCGAACTCGAGTGGGTGTTCATAAAGCTTTTAAGTTTCAGCTTTAATCTTTAACTGATATTATCACCAATAATATGAAATTACTGATCTTTCTTAAAGCTTCAAATTTTCGAAGAACCGGGTAACAAGAATTTCAAACTGATGTTACCCGAATTCATCATCGAACAGAGCAACATAAATGGAGGGGCCAAAAATCTTCTCTTTCTATGCATTTTATTTTGTAAAAAGCTTCAACACATAGATTATGTCATTATCAAGCCAGCAAAACTCCTACAAAATTTGAAAGGTTTTCGGCCTATTTTGCTTCAAGACAGTGGAGGAGGAAGGGGAGGAGTGGTGGAGGAGAGAGAGGGATGAGAATGGTGACAGAGGATATCAACATATATAACTCAAAACAAATAATCCAAGATTTGCTACATCTAGTTATCTACAACCAAGAAATAAAAAAATATCCATTTTTCATCAAGAATTTTAATATCTTTTACCTCCTTCCACAGATCACAAAACAAAAACCCAAAACCATCTCACAACTTTCTTTAAATTTTCACATAACAGAGAGCCATATAAATCTAAAAGAAAGAGAAAATTGTTTTTGTCAGAGAGAGCAGAGCCTGATTTACTTGAAACTGAAAGGAGATTGGATGTGCAGAGATGATAGCCACCGGTTTCCTCTCTACCTTCCTACAGAGACAAAGCGAAGTAGAAAACTGGTAAGCTATGAAAGAAATAAAATGTAATTGGAGGTTCCTTATCTTAAATAAAAATATATATTTCTTCTATCACGAATCCTAGATTGAACAAAATACCAATTTATAACAGTAAAAATTTTAGGAATCAACTGAGTTGAAATCAAAATAAAATTGAACTTCAATTAAGCATATTACACACTCAGAGAGATAGAGGAAGAGAGAGAGCGCGCACCAATTAAGGAGGGAGGACAGCAAGGCGGAGAGTCTGTGCCATCCTCATTTTGCAATTTGGGGCTTAGGGTTCTTTGAATAGCGTGAAAAAACTGAAAATTTTATGGAGAGTGCTGGCGCTTTTATTTTGGACTAGTAGTGGTACCCACGCGATGCGCGGTAAACATTAAAAAATATTAATTAAATTAAATTATGATTGGGCTTGTTTGATCCTATTAGATCATATTACTTTAATAAATCTAAATTGTCATCTTATTTTGTCATTACTATATACCCAACAATAAAATCTCTATTAAATTAAAGATACTTATATAGTCACTGAATAACTTTTTTGTTTTATATTTTTCTTTATTACATTATCCATTGCTTAGTATTATTATATTGTTAGTTAAATTTTTTATTAATTTTGTCTGCTCGCTTTCTTTTTCTAATATAATAGAAGATATATAATTTATTACTGTTGAAATATATTTTTATTTTGAATTTTAATATGTTGTTCTTAATAATATTATCTAAATTTTAATGAATAAAATCTCTATTAAACTAAAGGACTTATACAGAGCAGTGAATAACTTTTTTTGTTTTGTATTTTACTTTATTATATCACCTAATATTTAGTATTATTACATTGTTAATAGAATTTTTTTATTAGCATATTACTTTAATTATATTTTTCTCTTCTACTTTGTGTTTTGTAATATAATAGAAGATATATATTTCTTACTGTTGAAATATTTTTATTTAAAATTTATTCTATTATTCTCAATAATATTTCTGAATTTTAAATGAACAAATTCTCGATTAAATTAAAGGGACTTATGTAGTCATCAAATAACTTTTTTTATGTATTATATTTATTATATCACCCATGTTTGCAGTAGTTATTTTAGGTAGTTAATTTCGTTGTGTCTTTTTTATCTTTTTTGTGTATATTTTATGTTCTCTTTAATTTGTTGTTATTGACATTTGATTATTTGTATTTTTCACAATTTTTCTTTAAAGAGCTATTTTATATTAAATGGATTAATCTTTTTTTTTTTATTTTTTTTACTATCCAATATTAGTATAATTATTTTGTTAAAAGAAATTATAATCATATACTTGTTTATAGAAGATATATATTTTATTACTCTGGAATTTTTTTTATTTTATAATTTTATTTATATTCTTTCTTAATAACAATGTTTATAATTTTAATGAATAAATACACTTTTCATTTCGAAAAAGAAAAACGAAATGATTTTAAAAAATGAACTAAAGAAATTAACTAACCTAAACCTCACCCCCGTGTTTGAGTAGTAATTTATTTGCTTGATTTTTAATAAATAATTTTTTGTTGTTAACTAATTGTGCCATGTGGCTTTTTTTTTATTGCATTATTTTGTTTTTTATTTCAAAATAATTTTAAACTCCAACTTGAAACTACTCCCCAATTTGAATTGATAATTTTTGTTTTTTTATTCTAAAATTATTTTAAATTCCAACTTGAAACTACTCCCAAATTTTGACTGGTTAGTGTTCTCTTTTTTTCGTATTTTTTATTGTAACTAATTTTTATATATATATATATATATTATATATATATATATATATAATATATATATATATAATATATAATATATATATATATACAGAACACATCGTTCTATATACTACGAGCCAGCCGCGCACACGCGCACGAACACAACACACATAGATAGATGGTAGTTTTTTATTTTTAGTTATTTTAGTTTTAATAGATATTTAAATTCAAAATTAATAACTAATTATTAACTAAACAACTAATTATGCAATGTGGCTTTTTTTTTAGGCTGCCACTTGGCTTAAGGAATGACTTTGTCCTATCCTTTTAATAATATATAGATACAGATAGATTTTATTATAACTATTTTTTTTTTAAATTATTTTTAAACTCCAACTTGAAGCTACTCCCACCCATTGAATGGGTAGTTTATTATAATATAGTATGCTATAGAGTATATAAATAGTATATGATGATATAGCGTATAGTTAGAGGGTATGTTCATTAATTACATAATCAGTGAATAAGCGTTGAGAGGTTCCAATTTGGCCGTCTATTTATTTTTTATACAGCTAACTATATCGAAGCTTCAATCGTACCAGATAATCTACATATTTTTGTGTCATATAGTTAAAACAAGTGAAAGCTCATAAGGTGCACACACACTCGATCATCGGATAGATGGTGAAAGTCTGTTTTTTATTATTGTTGATTATGCGCTCTTGGATAGCGTTTGTTATCAAGAGACGTTATGTTTACAATTGCGACAACAATGGTTAATAACTAAGATAGTAGTATTACTTATACATTACATAAAGTTAATATGAAATGCAACGTGGCTTATTTTCAGGCGCCACTTGGCTTTGAAGGAGATGGCTTTGTTTTTTTAAAATTATTTTAAAACTCCAACTGAAAACTACTCCTACACACCGGTCTGAGATTTGGAAATTGGGTGAGTTATAATATCAGGTATACGTTATATGAGATTATAGCGGATTATATATATGTTAGTGAGGCATGAATAGTAGTTAGTATTATGACCGGTCATAGGTGTATAGGTATACGAGCATACTATATAGAAGTCTGCTAGATGGTTAAGAACATAGCTATCGCAGTAAACTAATCTTATTAACTAAATAGCTAATTATGCAATTCGGCTTTTTTTAGGCTGCCACTTGGCTTAAGGAGATGCTTTGTCCTCTCCTTTTAATAATATATAGATATGTCCGCCAAATTCCTAATATCCATTAACGACGGGATATCTTAATATTAATGAGCCGGATATTATCTTTTTATAATTTTAGAATTAAAAAAAGTGTCATTACCGATCGGAAATATTTTGGGTCTTTAAAAGTGTACTTATAAAGACCGGATTCACATCCCTTCATTAAAAAGTGGTCGTTAAATGCCAAATTTCTTGTAGTGCTATCTGACGCTGGGCCTTAAGTAGACCTGGCCCAGCTCTTGTTTAATCAGAGGTTCTTGTTGAGGCTCTTAAATGAGTTCACATCTAGTGCCGATCCCAGATTATTGATTTTTAATTCACAATAGGTTTAGTTACTAGTGATCAAATATCTGATTCTGAATTCAATTTTATTCAACTCATTCAATAATTGATGAAGCTGGTAATCCTATATGCTTGTGTCTAAATCATTGTCTTTGAAGGCCAACTTACAAATACTAAACGAGTAGACTAAAGTACCAGCATATTTGAACTATGAGATGCATTGAACTTCACACCGATATAACAACATGTCATTTTGAAATGAGTTCAACACATTATTCTAATTTAATCTTCAAATCAACATGATAGCAAATTCTGAATTAATGCACCATAAATGACATTTCTACTAACTACTCCTAATAATTCGACTGTTTAATGATTAATTACTAAGGAAGATCTAGAATCAGTCTCTTCACTTGTGCTGTTGATAATATTGAAAGCTAGACTAGTCTCCAAAACGAAATTATACTAAACTAATGGATAATCAGCAATCCAATACAAATCAATAGTCCACAGACCAACAGTCCAATAATCACAGCATCACAATTCTAAACAGCCCTAAAACAGTCCTTTATACAGTCCAATTAAACAGTGGTAAGGTTAGCAAACTGATTCCTACAATTACACACATCAATTCCTATTGAATTACAAAACACAGAAATTCATCTAACAATGAAAGGCAGTAGGAATGCAGTAGGCTAATTGAGCATGAGAAATTGTGCATTGACTTTTATTCACTTGCAAACAGATGCTATACAGCTGTGTAGTAGCAGAATGAGTACCTGGGGATTGAAATATAACAAGAAAGGAGGGATCAACAGCAGTTCAAATCACAGCAAAATGAATCAGCAGTATCACAACAAGTCAACTTAAAATCCAGCAATGAAGAACCAGCCAAACAGATCCAAAATTTGATTGAGCAGATAAATCTAGCTTGAAATCAGCCCAGGAAATGTTTCAAACCCAAAGCAATCAATAAACCGAATAGAAACAACTTCAATAGGCCCAAATGAGCTGGAAACTGGATCCAGGAACACTCAACAACTTCAGCACTTCAATGTCAAGCTAAAGGATGAGGATTAATGCCTAGAACTCCAAAATTAACCTAGAGAATTCAACGAAACAGTGTTTTTGGAGTTTTCTTACTGTATTTTTTGTTTGTTTTTGGTTTTTTTTGGAAGAAATTAAGATCTAAGGGATGTTTTTGAACTACAGGACTTCAGATTTGAATATTTAAGTTTGAAATTCAAATTTCAGATCTTAAACTTGCAGAAAATGTGTATTGGGGGGAAATTTAGGAGCTGAAATTTTTGGAATTTTCAGATGTCTAAAACCTTGTTAATCAAGGCAATGAGCATGCCTTTTTATAGGCAAAGCCTAGGCTGCCTTAGATTTTCAACTTTACACCCCTAGTCCCTCTTTTATTTTTCAGTTTTAATCACTTAGTCCTCTATTTTCTGACTTGTTACTCAAGTTACTTCATTAAGTTTCTGAAATTACAATTGGCACCCCATCTAGAACATTCTAGGGCTTTCCAAATCAGTTACTTCAAGATTCCCTAATTAGAATTACCCAATATACCCTTGATTTGATTCTGAAATTACAAAGCCTATATCAACTAACCCAAACCCCTTTTACCCTAGTCAGCCTTTGACTATAGTTAAACTAACCAATATAATTCAGCTATATCCAAACAAAGATTAAAATTAGAGCTAACTAATCTAATTATTTGAAATTGGACTTTGACTCTAATAAACACTAATATCCTATGGTCAAAACAATGGACTAACCATTAACTAACCAATAAAAAAAATGGAAACTAAAGTTTAATTCATGTCAACATATAATCATGCACGAAGTCGAATATGAATCACACATAATCCAACAGCATCAAAAATTAAAACCAAATTAACTAAAAATCATAAATCATGTAGGCAGAATCAACCAAAACGAAAATTAAACTAGAAATCAAAAATTATGATAACAAAATGAATCGAAAGAAGAAAAAATAAACAAGGAAGAAAGAAAAGAACAGAAACTCACGGATATGGTCTTCAATGAATTGAATTCGGATTGAGCCTCCAAATAACATTATACGTTTGTTCTTGGTGAGAACAAACGTATCAGGTTATTAAAGAACTCAAATCGATCCTTGGACAGTCTTTAAAAAAATCCAACAGTCTCTCATAAACCCTAGATCCAAAATTTTACAAGTTTCGGTTGGATTTGGGGAAAATGGTTTAGGAGTTTAGGAAAAGGAGGGTGAGGGGAGTGTGGGGTGTGAATTTGGTAGGTTTTGGGGGGCGGCGGCGCCGTGCACGGTGGTGGAGGCGCCTAGGGTTTGGAATATTTGAGGTGTTTGGTTGGGATTTGAGGGAAACAAAGCTGGGATTTGGAAAGGGGAGGTGAAAGAGAAGCCATGGTGAAAATTTTGGGGCATTTGGGCCATCGCCGCCGGCGGAGGCGATTTCCGGCCGGCGGCTTATGGCGGAGGACGGCAGAATTAGGGTTTCTGATGAGAGGTCGGAGAGAGACGAGGGTAGGGGGTCCTGAGGGGGGGTGGTGTCATTTGGACATATATATACTAAATGATGTGGGCTTCAGGACCGTTGGATTAGATAACCTCGATGGTCCTGATTGCTTTGATCCAAAACGACGTCGTTTGGGGTAATTAAAGGCTGGACCGGGTGGGGTGTTTTTGGGCTTGGACTGGGTGATTTAGGGAATATTTGGGCTGGCCAATTGATATGAATATTAGCCCAAACTGGCTGGCCTGCTTCTTACTTCTTTTTATATTTTCAATTCAATTAATTCTTTTCTTTTTATTAAAATCCTTTTTTTTTCCTTTTATTTATTTGTTTTGTTTATTTCTTTACTAACAAAACCTAATTTAACTCCCCAAGCTTAGACTGATTAATTTCAAAAAGAATAGCCTAAGTCCTAATTGAAAATTGTGAAAAGACCATTTTGTTATTTTTCTCTCATTTTAGTAATATTAATTAGCTAGTAAGACTAAAAATATAAAATCGAATTCTAGATGCAAATGCCCTATTTTTTGTACTTTTATGAATTATGGCAACTAGGATGCACACAAAAATGCAAACAAGGCACAAAATCATGCAATTAATTCAAATAATAAAGAAAAATCTTAATTCTAAGGAATTTTGTAGGAGTAGTTTAAGCGTGGCAAAAATCACGTGCTCACAGCGATCCGTCTTTCTTTCTTACAAACAAGACCGGTGCGCCCCATGGCGACACACTCGGCCGGATGAAACCCTTTTCTAGCAAATCCTTCAATTGTTCCTTTAGCTCTTTCAATTCTGCTGGTGCCATTCTGTAAGGTGGAATTGATATAGGCTGTGTGCCTGGCATTACATCGATCCCAAAATCAATCTCCCAATCCGGTGGAATCCCAGGGAGCTCATTTGGAAAGACATCTGGAAATTCATTCACAACTGGTACAGTCTCAAGGCTAAGTGCCTCGGCATTGGTGTCCGTAACCCGAACTAGATGATAGATACACCCCTTCTTGATTATCTTTGCAGCCTTAAGGTAGGAAATAAACCGACCTCTAGGCACTACATTATCTCCCTTCCACTCAATAATAGGCTCATTAGGAAATTCAAGCCTCATAGTTCTGGTCCGACAGTCAAGTTTGGCAAAACACGAATAAAACCAATCCATCCCCATTATGACATCAAAGTTGACCATCCCTAATTCAATAAGATCGGCCATGGTATCCCTACCCCGCACCGTAACAATGCAACTTCTATAAACTCGAGCATCCAAAATTGACTCACCAACCGGAGTAGATACCGAGAATGGTTCATGAAGTTGTTCTGGTTCTATCCCAAATTCTATAGCAACAAATGGGGTAACATAAGATAAGGTGGAACCGGGGTCAATAAGTGCATACACATCATGAGATTGGACAGTCAGAATACCTGTAACAACATCTGGAGAAGCCTCTGCAGTTTGGCGGCCACTCATAGCATAGAATCGGCTGGGACCTCCTGAACTCTGCGCACCACCCCTAGCTGCACCACGCCCTGCGGGTGCTGGGGTACCTCGAGCTGGAGAGGGGGCTGAAGATGTAGCAGCTGCTGGACTGGAAGGCTGAGCTGTGCCCCTGCCCGCTCCCTGGCGGGATACACGACAATGTCTCTGGATATGACCCCTCATCCCACATCCATAGCATATAGGTAACTCCATGTAGCAAATCCCCGAGTGCATCTTCCCGCACCTGGGGCACGGGGACCTCTGCTGCTGCTGGGACCTCTCTCCTGATCGACCCAGCTGATGGGATCCCCTGTTGCCCTGACCGGGCCTGAAACGACTCCACTGTTGCTGGTTGGGCCCTGATGGCGGTGCACTAGCTGAAGACTGGGCAATAGACTGGGAAGGCCCTGATGATCCTCCCCTGAAGGCTGATCTTCCCCCACCTTATGACTCTCCCATGTTGCCCGTAGACCGGGCCTTGCTGTTACCCTCTCTCTCCATTCTGTTCTTCAATTTACGACTCTCTGTGGCCTGAGCAAATGCGACCATCTTCTCGTAGTTCATATCAGAATTCAATGCAGCCGTAGAAGCCTCATTAATGGTTAAAGAATTAACGCCCTGAACAAATCGGCGCACTCTGGCCTCTATTGTGGGCAACATATGAATGGCATACTTGGACAAGAGAGCAAACTCCATGTGGTACTCCCACACGCTCTTGTTACCTTGCTTTAAATTTTCAAACTCTGCTGCACGGGCTGCCCTTGTCTCAACAGGCAGGAAGTGATCTATGAAGGCATCTGCAAACTCACTCCACCTGGCCGGAGGGCTCCCCTCCTCGCGGGAATCCTCCCATAACTCAAACCATGCATAGGCCACCCATTTCAGACGGTAGGCAGCCAACTCTACTCCCTCTGTCTCAGTTGCACGCATCACTCAGAGGGTCTTGTGCATCTCGTTAGTGAAATCCTGGGGGTCTTCTTCTGGATTCGCACCCGAAAATACTGGAGGGTCTAATTGAAGAAATCTGTTCACCCTGAAACTCGTGGAATCCCCTTGCTGGCTAGATGATGAACTGGGTGCAATACCTGACGTCTGGACCTGAGAGGCCACTAGCTGGGTCAATATCTGAATAGCTCCCCTAAGATCCCCATCAGAAATACCAGAACCGGAAGCTAGGGCTGGAGGCGGAACAGAAGTATCAATGGGAGGGATAGTGGTGCCCTCCGTAAGTATAGGAGCTGGGGTAGTCTGCTCTGGAATAGAAGGATCCGGCAGAGTAATAGTAAGGCGACTACCCTCACCCGCAACATCAAGCAATGAATCATCAGCCACTCCTGGGGTGGCATTGGCTCCTTGGCCAATTCTCGCTTTCTTCTAGGTGCCATTTACTGAAAGATAGAACAATGCATTGATTAGGAAGGAAACAGTTTCACCGCACGATCCAGAATATCAAAGAAGGGTGTTATTCCTAAATGCCCAAGTAGCCTCCAACTTATAGATGTGGTCGACTACACACCGATAAGAAGGACTCTACCAGACACAGCTCCGAGACATCCTAGGAAACTTTAAAACCTTAGGCGCTGATACCAAGTTTGTCACGCCCCAACCTCGGGAGGCGCGACCGGCGCTCAATCGAGTGACCCCAACTGAGCAAGCCTTACCAAACACTACCTACCCAACTCAATAGGCATAAGGGGACCATGCTTTAATTTATTCAACAAAGGAAGATAGCATATTCGACATTTTTAGTTCATTTTAGATCATAATATTAAACTGTAGATAAGTTAGTTTCCAAAGTTCTCATAGAGTTACAATTCAAAGGCAACATAAGTTTAAAATTACAACATAGCTCGCACACCCATCCGACACCCACATCTGACCCACATATATGTCTACGAAGCCTCTAAGGATACAAAAGATACATGTGACAACGCCGGCAACAAGGCCCCGGCTATACCTCAAAAGTTAAAGTCCAAAAAGGCAAGAGGTGTGCAATGTAGCCCTTTGAAGGAGAAAGGGGCTCACCAAGATCTTTGAGAAAGAGAATGCTCCGCTACACACGATCGGCACTATCCGCTATGGAGCCACCTACATTCATTTAAAAAAAATGTAGCGTCCCCGGCAAAAGGGACGTTAGTACCACGAAATAGTAGTATTATGTATAACTAAACACCATTTTACTAGAAAGAACTACAGAGAAATGACAAGTAAATCACATAGGTGAATCAAATATGCAAATCATAGAATCATTCACATAATTCCCATAACATAGTTTGGGGCATTTCTTTCATACGTTCATCACTGTTCTCGATACCACCGCTATCCTGAGCGGAGTCCGATCACGACCCGACCGGCTAGGTTGCCTCATTGGAGGCATATATCTCAATCACTATTTCATTTCCCTTATCCGGAATCCAATATCAGCACATCACCACCATGTGTGCAGCATGGTGTCCGATCACGGCCCGATCGGCTTGGCCGCCTTGCCTAGGCGTGGTTTCTTTCTCATTAATCACCTCACTTGAATCAATTATCTTTCATCTATCAATTCAATTCATGGGCACTTTGGGCCACACTTATCTCATCATTTTCCTTTTCAATATTCACCTTGCAAGTTATGATCATAGGCACATACGAAAGTAATTCAAGTTGCAAGCACATGTAAGTGTTCACATAGTTAGCATGATTATAGCCCACGCATTTCAACACATAATTGTGTACTTCATACTTCATTACATATCAAGAATAGTACATTACTCACGTTTGGGGCACATCTTTCATGTATATGTGCATATAAATTGCAAATCAATCAATGTGAAACAATAATCAGTACACCAACCAATTCAAATCTTACCACACCTTCGTAAACACCAACGGAGCTCAATTTCTAATAAAATGGGGTTTTAGACATACATACCGCAATATAGCTTTCCTTACTCTTTACAAATTCCGCAATTCTTATCACTTTGATCTATGATGCAAGAATTACAAATTAAACCGGAAATTAGAGACGAGGTTGAGATTCTAGCTTGGTTCAAACATAATATCGAACACTTGAGGTGCATTATGATCTTAGGCCCCCTTTGAGAGGAATTTCTATCATTCTATACCCCCAATTGTCATCTTTTTAGTTTACTACTTTCCAATGTCCTTTGGTGTGTTATGCATGCAAGAGATTCATTTGTATATCCATGAATTACTTCCCTAAGGACCCCATATAGCTAAGTATACAAATACGAGCTGAGGTGATGGAGCCTTACCTCTTGGGATGAAGATTTAGGAGCCTTCACATGATTAGCTTCAAGGATTTAGCAAGATTCTATGGAGTAATTTGATATGGAGAACTTTCTCTCACTTCGACCCCTCTCCCTCACTCTAGAAATGTCCAAAAAAATGCTCAAAACGAGCTATAATACCCAATATAACGATAGGGGCGTCGGGTTAAAAATTAGAAAATTGGAGCCCCGAGTCGGATATGCGGTCGCATTTGCAATCGCAAAGTGGAAATGCGGGCCGCATATTGGACCGCAAAAAGGCTCCCAAAACCTGAACATTCTGTCTGGGTATGCGACGGAAATGCGATCCGCATACCCGTTATGCGGTCGCATAATGCACCGCAGAGCTGACCTTCACAAAATCCCAAGGAACTTATGCGATGATTATGCGGTCCGCATATCGGTTGTGCGATCGCATAATGGACCGCATTCTTAACCTCAAATTAGCTAACCCACTGACTCACTTTGCGGCAGATTTGCGGTCCGCATACCTGGTATGCGACCGCATTCTGGACCGCATTTTTGCACCCTTCTGGAAAGCTTTGGTTCTTGATTTTTAAATGCATAATCAGCTCTAAGGGTCCGGAATTGATCCTAACTTGGCGCTACGAGATTCAGGTTTTGAGTAGAAAAATTCACGGGGCCTTACATTCTCCCCCAGTTAAGATCATCCGTCCTCGAATGAGGATCAAGGCTCACTTATGAGGAACGCTTATGCAACTTCAGACTTTCACAACATAGAACATATCCAGAGTCCTAAATTTGGTTAACTCCCTGAATTTCTGAAAATTTCGCCAGAGTTTCCTTTGTTCCTAGGCGTTATCCACCTGTCAGAGAACCCCAGAAACACATCCCAACAGCATAAACACATCTCATAAACATAATATAACTTGTACAACATCAACTAAGGCCGTATAGGCAATCACACTACCAAAAAGGGAATAATTGATCCTAACTTGGCACTACGAGATTCTGACAATTGATCCTAACTTGGCAGTACGAGATTCGGGTTTTGAGTAGAAAAATTCACGGGGCCTTACACATGTGGTACTCCCAAACACTCATACTGCCCTGCTTGAGGACCTCAAACTCAGTGGCATGGGCTGCCACCGCGGCAGGCAAGAAATGGTCCATAAATGCATCTACAAACTCATCCCATCTAGCCGGAGGTCTTCCCTCCCCACGGGAATCCTCCCACATCTCGAACCACGAATACGCTGCTCCCCTCAACCTGTATGAAGCCAATTCAACTCCCTCTGTCTCTGAAGCCTTCATTACTCGAAGGGTCTTGTACATCTCATCAAGGAAATCCTGCGGATCGGCCTCTGGGTTTGTGCCTGAGAACTCTGGAGGGGCTAACCGCAGAAACTGGTTGACTCTGGAGCTGGCAGAATCTCCTTGTCCGCTGGAGGATATAGGGGCATCATGAGATCTCTGGGCCTGAGCGGCCACTAACTGGGTCAACATACAGATGACTCCTCCAAGGTCCCCATCAGGAACCCTAGGACCGGAAGCTGGAACTGTATTTGAATCAGGAATATCGGCAGAGGGATGGTAGCACCCTCTGCTGCAGCAGGAACAGGAACACTCTGGTCTGGGATAGATGGGCCAGGTAGATTCAAGACCGGGGAATCACTCTCACCCACGGCATCAGGTACATGATTCATAGCCTCACTTGGGGTGGCATTGGCCCAAGGCCGAGTCTAGCTCTCTTCTTTGGTGCCATTACTGAAAAATTCGGAACAGAGCACGAGTTAGACATAGATACTTCCACTTTTCACTTCACCGCACGATATAGAATAACAAAGAAGAGGGTAATTTCCTAAATGTCCATGCAGCCCCCTACTTATAGATGTGGTCGACAACACACCGATAAGAAGGGCTCTACTAGACACGGCTCCGAGACATCCTAGGGCTCTTTTAAAACCTTAGGCTCTGATACCAAGTTTGTCACGCCCCAAACCGAGGGACATGACCGGCGCCCGACCGGGTAGCCCCAGTCAAGCGGACCTGGGTGCCTTTCCTATACCACGTGTTACCCCGTACTTTCATTGCTCATTAATCAAGGAATTAGCCATTTATAATTAAAACACATTTTTACAAAACATAAATAACATACATGGTTACTTAATGAGGTTTACAACTTACAATGCCCAACATACAAAATACATATTTAAATAAGTTCGTAACCCACATTTACTGTCTACGGAGCCTCTAAGGATACAAAATGATAATACAATACTTGCCGGTAACAAGGACCCGGCTATACCTTACACAAATATTAAAACATGACTCCGAAATAAAAGCGGCATGAGCCACGCAGGGCCCCGAAAGTAAAGGGGCTCACCAATTCAGCTGACAGGAAGTAAAGGGGAGCTACGATCGGTGGACTAGACTACCTGCTATGGATCCACCTACAATCATAACACGAATGTAGCGCCCCCGGCAAAAGGGACGTCGGTACATTTGAATTGTACTGGTATGTATGAACAAACTTTGCCCTAAGTGAACTCAAACCATACACAAGTAACAAGTAATAATGGAATCAACAATTAAATACACATGAAAGGAAACAATCAAGCCAAACAAGTTTACAATCTCTCCATTTCCCCTTCAACATTTTTCACATCAGTGATTTCGCAACTTTCTCATATTTTCATTTCAATAGTGATTTCGATCACTTTCCACCCTTATTACCTCGGCTACCCTTATCACTACAACCCACACCTTATTACTCCGTGTTGCGGCGCGCAACCCGATCCCACCGAACAATCACAATTCACAAACAACACAACAACAACAACACTTCACAAAGAACAACAACAACAATTCTCAAGAAGTACAACAACAATTCACAAAGAATTTCCATAACCATCAATACCATTTCCATCATATTCAACAACTCATATGCATTTTATGTCACAACAATAATTGCCCACGACAAGCCATATATGTTATTACCACAGTTGTTCCAATTGCATCATTTTCGATTTCCTTCCATCATTTGTTTCTCAGCTCTTACCACATAACACTTTCACAATCACACAGTTGGTTTATTGCCAATTACTTACACCATCATATCGGGAGACTCAACCACGAACACTCAAATCATACCAGTCACAAGAAGTCCACACATAATCCACGTAGATATCACATACNGAGCGATAACCACCACCTCCTCAAACGTATCACCCAATACTCTCTCTCTCCAGTCATCAAAATACGGAGATGATAGTTAAGGCCATCCACAAATCTCCTGATCCTCTCACGATCGGACGGAACCATCCAAATAGCATGACGGGCCAACTGTGAAAACCTCATCTCGTACTGAGTCACTGACATATCACCCTGTGTCAACCACTCAAACTGCCTACGCAGCTTCTCTCTGCGGGACTGAGGTACATATTTCTCCAGAAAAAGAGCGGAGAACTACTGCAAAGTCAGGGGTGCTGCACTGACAGGCCTACGCCTCTCAATGTCCTCCCACCAAGTAAGAGCAGCCCCCGTGAACTGAAAAGTAGTAAATGCAACACCACTCGACTCAAGGATCCCTACCGTACGGAGCATACGCTGATATCTGTCAAGAAAACCCTGGGCATCCTCGCCCTCAGCACCACCGAATGTCGGAGACTGGAGCCTACTAAACCTCTCGAGACGACGCTGCTCATCGTCTGGCATAGCTGGAACCACGAAGACTTGAGCTGGTGCAACCTGCTGAGCTGGAGGTGCCTTTGGCGTCTGTAGTCCCTGCACTACCTGCTCAGGTGTGCGAGCAGCGGGGGTCTGATTGCCTCCCCCAGCCTGTGAAGTAGTTGTTGCTGCTGCAGTGGTGGCTGAAACTGCCTGAGCCAGGCCAGTGCAAACTCATAATATCTGAGCCAAGGCCTCCTGAAGACCCGGAATCACGATAGGCACAGCTAGTGCCTGAATAGGTGCTGCTGGTGTGTCCACAGCTGGAGCCTGATCCTGAGCTGGGGCAACTAGTGGATCAGCAGGTGCTGCCCCGGCTGCTCTGCCTCTGCCACGACCACGACCGCATCCACGGCCTCTGACGGCCTCAGTAGGTGGTACTGGTGGTCGTCCGCCACGTCCGGTAGCTCGTGTCCTCACCATCTATGAGAGAATGGAATAATAGAATTTTAGTCCTCGGTTCAACAAAGCCGCACGATAAGAATATCAAGAATGTGAAGTTTTCCTAAGGGTTCTGCAGCCTCCCGAGGATAAGTACAGACGTCTCCGTACCGATCCACGAGACTCTACTAAATCGGCTCATGACTCGCGAGACCAAGTAACCTAGGCTCTGATACCAACTTGTCACGACCCCAACCCGGTCGTGATGGCGCCCAACACACTGCTAGGCAAGCCCGACCAATTTTATACCCTTAACTATTTTCATACCGTTCATAAATTAATTAACACAGATAAATCACTAAGTCATAATACTGATATAGAGTAAAACATGCGGAATCCCAAATAACAATACTACTACACAGCCCGAAGAATCCGGTGTCACAAGTCTGAGCCTCTAATACATGAGTATCAACCTACTACATATCGTTCTGAGAAATGCGGAAATGAAACAATAAGATAGAAGGGAAGATCAGGACTAAGAACGTCATGCAGCTACCTTGATACTCCCAGATATGCTACTCGGCAGAGAAGTCCTCACTCAGCCTCAGATGTACCTGGATCTGCACGCAATGTGCAGGGAGTAATGTGAGTACTCCGACCCAGTGAGTAATAAACATAAATAAAGGCTGAGAATAAGAAATCCTGAATAGGCACAAAGCAATCTATAAATGCAGCAATTTAAACCAAGTAAAATAAAGTCGTAAACCAATAAAACAGTTAAGAAAATCCTGCAACAGATAAGTAGTAAATAACAGTCAAATATGAAATGGAACACATAGTCCGGTACTCTCTAGTACCCGCTGCGACGTGCAGCCCGCTCCATTTATTTATCGTCGACGGCGCTCACTGGGGGTGTGCAGACTCCGGGAGGGGCCCCTTACGGCCCAAGCGCAATAATAAGCCATCTCGTGGCATCAACTAGGCCCTCGGCCTCATATCAATTTCAATACAATACTGCTGCGGCGTGCAGCCCGATCCCATACTCAGTCCAGAATCACATAAGCCCCTCGGGCACAGTAATATGGAAATATTCAGTCCAAACTTCATTAAAAATATTAATTAAGTTTCAAGTTTGAGAAAAGGTGGCTGAGTTTGCAAAATAGTATTAATTACTAGAACTGAGTTCAATAGTATGTAAAAATGGTAAGAAACCAGTAATAGCAATCCCTGAAGGATTCAATCAGTTGGCACGAAGCCCAAATATAGCAATCAGCTCAACTTATAATGATAATAAGTAAATTTCAGTCAAATACACAGTATATTCATCTACCGGGACGGACCAAGTCCCAATCCCCAGCGGTGCTCTACCCCACGCTCGCTGTCCGGCGTGCAAGTCACCTCAATATAGCACTACGATATGCAAACCCGGGGTTTCAAACCCTCAGGACATCATTTACATCTATTACTCACCTCAAGCCGGCCAAAATCCTAACTCGCTATGCCCTTGCCTCTCAAATCGACCTCCTCGCGCGTCGAATCTGACCAAAACCACAACGAATACGTCACAATATGCCAATGGAACAATACCCAATCGAAAACAATAGAAAAATATCAAAAATCTCGAAATTAGCAAAACCCGAGCCTCGGGCCCAATTCTTGAAACTCAAAAATTCTTACACCAACGGGTTCCTTACCTCTCCACGAGTCTATACATATAAAGAACACCAAAATCGGAGTCCAAATGACCCCTCAAATCCCAATATGAAATATTAAAACTCAAGCCCTAGTTCTTCCCCTTTTTTCTAAGTTTTCATGAATTTCTAGGTTGATTCTACAATGAAATCATGTTTTTAGTTCATAGAACTCACCTCCAAGCAATCCCAGTCGAAACCCCCTTCAATTCCCATCCAAAAGCTCTCAAGGATGCTCAACAATGGTGAAAATAAGACTTAGTTCGCGGATGAAATGTTAATAAAACCCTTCTGCCCAGACCTGAAATCCTTCATCGCGTTCGCAACTACTGCCTCGCGAACGCGAAGCACAACATTTAATTTTCCAAAATTAGCCCTATGCGAACGCGAGACTAACCCCGTGAACGCGATGCTCAGCCTTCCCCTCATACGCGAACGCGACCTTATTCATGCGAACGCGAAGGCCAATCATCACTGGCCCTCTATTCATTATACGCGAACGGGATTGGGCTAGTGCGAACGCGAAGCACAACCCTCCGACCTTCCGCGAATGCGGCCCCTCGAACGCGAACACGTAAAGCAAATTACCTGCCTCCCAATTCCTTCTTCGCGAACGCGTGACTCTTTACGCGAACGCGAAGTGTAAATTCTCTGCAACACCTGAAATGAGAAATCTGCAGCTTTTTAACTTAGTAAATGGTCCGGTTGACCACCCGAAACTCACCCGAGGCCTCCGGGACCACAACCAAAAGCACCAACACATCCCATAACATCATTCAAACTTGTTCCAACCATAAAAACACCTCAAACAACACTAAAACCATCATTTCTCATCGAATTCAACCCTAAGTTCTTCAAAAACTTCCGAAATACGCATTCGATCAAAAACCCAACCAAATCACCTCCGAATGACCTGAAATTTTGCACACACATCCCAAATCACATAACGAAGCTACAGCAACTCTTGGAATTCCATTCTGACCCTCGGATCAAAATCTCACCCATCAACCGGAATTCGCCAAAATACTAACTTCGCTAATTCAAGCCTAATTCTATACCGGACCTCCAAAATCACTTCCGATCACACTCCTAAGTCACAAATCATCCCCCGAAGCTAACCAAGTCATCGAAAATCATATCCGAGCCCTCTAACGCATAAGTCAACATCCAGTTGACTTTTCCAAAGCAAACCTTCCTTAAAGAGACTAAGTGTCTCATTTCCTTCTAAAACCAATCCAAATCAACTCGTTCACACAAGACTCTTATAATGAAGCATAAAGAAGTAGAAAATGGGGGGAAACGGGGCGGTAACTCATGTGACGACGGGTCGGGTCGTCACATCAACCCCTCTTGTACAATCCTTTACTCCTACCCAATTCCTCTTACTAGATTTTAGGTTTTAAAAGGCATGCATGTATGTTTTCAATCATTATTTTCAAGAATCAATGCATGAGACTCCCCCCATTAGTTTAAACCTAAAAAATCAATGAAAAAGAGTTAGAGATTTTACCTGCAAGAATGGGGATGAAGATAATCACTTTGAAATTCCCCGGCTCGGATAGTTTAGAAGAACCAAATTTGATGAAGATGACTTTTTCTCTAAAGAACCCTCTCTTCCTCTCTCTTATTTTGTTCAGAAAACTCGTTAAAATGAGGGGTTGGGGAGTTTTATTAAAAAGGGGGTCGGGTTTAAAAGTTAGAAAAATAGGTACCCGAGTCAGATATGCGGTCGCACTTTGCGACCGCAGAGATGAAATGCGGTCCGCAGAATGGACCGCAAAAGTGCTCCAAAAATCCAATCCTCCTGTTTGGGTCTGCGGCGGAAATGCGGTCCGCATACCCAATTTGCGGTCGCATAATGCACCGCATTTTTTACCTCAAATTTGACTGACACATTGACTAACTTTGCGTTAGAAATGCGGTCCGCATATCAGTTATGCGGTCGCATAATGGACCGCATTTTGACCTTAATTTTAACCAAACCACTGACTCATTATGCGGCAGAAATGCGATCCGCATACTTGATTTGCGACCGCATTCTGAACCGCAAAATAGCACTCTTCTGGGAAAACTTGGTTCTTTGATTTTTAAATACTTAGATCAGTGCAAAAGGGTCCGAACCGTTTACACATTTGTAACACATATTCGGAACTTGACACTACCAGCTACTAGGTTTTGAGCACAAATTTTTACGGGGCCTTACATCCTCCCCACTTAAAATCATTCGTCCTCGAATGAGGATCTTGAAAATCAGTTGGTTTTTGAAAACATGATATGCAGACTCCCAATTTTCACTAACTCCCATATTTTCGAAAAAATTTGCCAGAGCCTTTGTAATTTAGACATATCTACCTGTCAGAGAGCCCCCGAAACACAATTCCAAGCACCATTACACAATTACAACTATCCCTACAGCTGGTATACAATTCATTACCTCAACAATTGCACATATTCAATCATTTGCTACATTTTGCACATAAATTAGTCACTTCAATGAGTCCCACATAATTTAACCGCTTCAACATACTACATACATATAAATAAATCATTATCAATCTACACTACCATTAGTTGTTTACTTATCACATGAGTTTTTATAAAACTTTCATTTACCAAAAAGAGGTTCACATGACTTAAACAATCACAACACATAAAATTCTTACACCACTAGAGGGATTTCAATAGTAAAGCATTTAGGAAGGAAAGATGGGGTGTCTTTGCACAAATTTGGACACAATATCGATTTGTTTAGGGATAAGAGTTCGCACGATTACTACTAGACTTGTTCAAACAGATGGGGATATTTTTCCTTCATTTGCTTTTTCGCTTCCCATGTGGCTCCCTCAACTCGTTGACTTCGCCATAGTACTTTAACTGAGGCAACTTCCTTGTTTCTCAATTTACGAACTTGTCTATCAAGGATAGCAACCGGAACTTCTTCATACGACAACTCTTCATTAACCTCGATGGTCTCGACTGGAACAATGGTGGATGGATCTCCAACCACTTTCTTCAACATGGACACATGGAACACCGGGTGCACTAATGACATTTCAGGAGGCAATTCCAGCCTATAGGCCACCTGCCCTATCCTTTGAGCGATCCGATACGGCCCGACATACCTAGGACTCAACTTCCCCTTTTTCCCGAATCGCATGACTCCCATCATAGGGGATACCCTCAAGAACACCCAATCATCGACTTGAAATTCCAATTCTCTTCGACGAACGTCCGCATAGGATTTCTGTCGACTCTGAGCAGTTTTCATCCTTTCCTGAATGACTTTAACCTTCTCCATAGCCTGGTGCACGAGATCTGGCCCTATCAATTCTGCTTCACCCACTTCAAACCATCCAATCGGAGACCTACACCTCCTTCCGTACAATGCCTCAAATGGGGCCATCTGAATGCTAGCATGAAAGTTGTTATTGTAAGCAAACTCTATAAGTGGCAAGTGATCATCCCAATTACCTTTGAAATCCAAGACACAAGCCCGCAACATATCTTCAAGCGTTTGAATAGTCCGTTCTGCTTGACCGTCAGTCTGAGGATGGAAAGTTGTGCTGAGATTCACCTGAGTACCCAAACCTTGCTGAAATTTCTTCCAAAAATTAGCTGTGAACTGGGCCCCTCGATCTGAGATAATAGAAAGTGGAGTGCCATGAAGCCTTACTATTTCCTTGATATACAACTTAGCATACTGTTCTGCAGTATCGGTGGACTTGACTGGCAAAAAGTGAGTTGATTTGGTGAGTCGATCCACTATTACCCAAATTGAGTCGAATTTGTGCTGAGTGCGAGGTAACCCCACCACGAAATCCATGTTGATCATTTCCCATTTCCACATTCGTATTTCCATAAGCTGAGTTAATCCACCGGGCCGCTGATGCTCCGCTTTTACTTGCTGACAATTCAGACACTTAGATACAAAGTCCGCCACACCCCTCTTCATGCCGTTCCACCAATAAATCTCCTTGAGATCATGATACATTTTTGTAGAAACTGGGTGCACGGAATACCTGGAATTATGAGCCTCCGCCATGACCCTCTCCCGAAGCTTATCCACATCCGGAACACATAGCCTACCTTGACATCGCAATACACCATCTTCGCCGCCGAGTGAAAATGCCGAAGTCTTGTTATTCAAAACTGCTTCCTTCATCTGAGCCAATGCTGGATCAATAAACTGCTTTTCCTTGACTTCCGCCACGAGTGACGATTCTGCTCCATCATGCACCATAACATTCCCCTTGTCAGATGTCGAAATACAAACCCCTAGACTGGCCAATTGATAAACCTCCCGAGCCAAGGGCCTTTGATCCGCTCCCAAATGAGCCAAACTACCCATAGACTTTCGACTGAGAGCGTCGGCCACCACATTTGCTTTCCCCGGATGGTACAAAATGCTCATATCATAATCCTTGAGCAATTCTAACCACCGTCGTTGCCTTAAATTCAATTCCTTCTGCTTGAACAAATACTGGAGACTCTTGTGGTCTGAAATCACATCCACATGGACCCCATAAAGATAATGCCGCCATATTTTCAAAGCAAACACAACTGCCGCAAGCTCCAAATCATGCGTCGAATAATTCTTCTCGTGATTCTTGAGCTACCTTGAAGCATACGCTACAACCTTCCTATGTTGCATCAACCCACACCCCAAACCAACCCTGGAGGCATCGCAATAAACCACAAATCCTTCCGTGCCTTCCGGCAAGGTCAATATTGGTGCCGAGGTCAACCTTGACTTCAAATCCTGAAAACTTTTCTCACAAGCGTCGGACCATTGGAACTTAACTGCTTTCTGCGTCAACTTAGTCAATGGGGAGGCGAGGGTAGAGAATCCCTCCACAAACCTCCGAAAATACCCTGCTAAACCCAAGCAGTTACGAATCTCCGTCGGGGTCGTGGGTCTAGGCCAATCTTTCACTGCTGCAATCTTCTGGGGGTCTACCTGAATCCCTTCACTAGAAACAACATGACCCAAAAAGGCAACGGACTCCAACCAAAACTCACATTTCGAAAATTTAGCATATAACTGGTGTTGATTAAGTGTCTGCAAAACTGCCCTGAGGTGACCGGCATGATCCTTCCAGCTCCGCGAATAAACAAGGATGTCATCAATGAAAACAATCACGAATGAGTCTAGAAATGGCTTGAAGACCCGATTCATAAGATCCATAAAAGCTGCCGGGGCGTTAGTTAGCCCAAAAGACATGACCAAGAATTCAAAGTGACAATAGCGAGTTCTGAAAGCGGTCTTGGGAATATCCTGCTCCTTAATCTTCAATTGGTGATACCCGGACCGTAGATCAATTTTGGAGAAGAACCTTGCACTTTGCAATTGGTCGAACAAGACATCTATCCGAGGTAAGGGATATTTATTCTTGATGGTGACTTTGTTGAGCTGCCGATAATCAATACACATCCAGAGCGACCCATCCTTCTTCCTGACAAAGAGAACCGGAGCACCATACGGTGACACACTCGGCCGTATAAACCCCTTTTCTAACAAATCCTGCAGCTGCTCCTTTAACTCCCTTAACTCTGCTGGAGCTATTCTGTACGGTGGAATAGATATTGGCTACGTATTTGGAAATACATCAATCCCGATATCAATCTCCCTTTCTGGCGGAATCCCTGGAAGCTCGTCCGGAAACACTTCAAGAAACTCATTCACGACTGGCACGAACTCGGGGGTAGACACTTCTCAAGTGGTGTCCGCCACTCGGACCAAATGATAGATACACCCCTTCTTGATCATCTTCGAAGCCTTAAGATAGGAAATAAACCTACCCTTCTGCACCACACCATTCCCTTTCCACTCAATAACCGGCTCATTAGGGAACTCGAGTCTCATGACTCTCGTTCGGCAGTCAAGTTTAGCAAAGAACGAATAAAGCCAGTCCATACCCATAATCACATCAAAATCCACCATTCCAAGCTCGATAAGATCGGCCGCGGTAACACGACCACATACCGTAACAACACAATTCCTCTAAACTCGCGAGGCTATGATAGAATCACCAATCGCAGTCGATACGGGGAACGACTCATGAAGCTGTTCAGGTTCTATCCCAAAACTTGAAGCAATGAATGGGGTGACATAAGACAAAGAGGACCCCAGATCAATAAGAGCATAACAATCAATATCCTGAACGGACAAGATACCTGTAACCACATCTGGAGAAGCCTCTGCACTCTGGCGACTACTCAAAGCATAAAACCGGCTGGGTCCACCTCTACCACGAGCTCCACCCCTAACTGCACCACGTCCTGCTGGGGCTGGAGGACGCACAGATGATATGGCGACTAGAGAACCGGATGACTGAGCGAATCCCCTACCCATGCCCCGGCTTGGCGCACGACAATCCCGCTGGATATGACCTCTCACCCCGCATCAACAATTATCAAAAACAGTTTATTACTATCAAAGGTTTGCACAGCATATGGTCCCCATAATCAATATGTAACAAGTGAAACACATATTCAACTCTGTTACTACTTATGCTAAATGGCAGCCTACAATGTTTAACTAATGGACACACGTTATAATTGTCTATCTTTCCTTTACGGTCATCATAGACTAACGAAAAAAGTTGCTTCAATTCTCATGCTAAAGCATGTCCAAGCCTTCTATGCCAGAGTCCAATGTCCAAGTCTGCTTTCTTTGCAGAAAAACCTTGAATTATTCCTTTATTATTCCTAGTAGTATTTTGTGGCAATAGGTAAAGGCCTCTCCTCTTCTTACCAAACACATTTACCTTCCCACTGCAAAGGTCCTGAAGTAGATAGAAATCAGGATAACAAGCTGCACAACAATTTAACTCCTTTGTGATCTTAGATACTAACAATAAATTGTACTTGAACTCAGGTAAGTATAACACATTATCAATTCTCCCTGCATTGGCTATATTACATGATCCCATATGAATCACACTTGATACTTCTCCATTAAACAAAATACTTTCTTTGTATGGATTCCAGCTACTTCTAATTTGTTTTCTAACATGTCCAAATTAGAAGTCATGTGATTTGTAGCCCCAGTATCTATAATCCATTCATGATTATTATCATCAACAAACAAAGCACTAATACTATCTGCCATATTAGCTGAGGCTTCTGGCACATTCTCCTTATTGAGCAGCCTGAAAATTTTATATTGTTCTGTTGTGAAATGTGGAACCTGAGGAACTTTGAAAGTATCTTGACCTCTTCATGTTGCAACCTGTGGCTTAAGTTCCCCTGCCATTGCATTGTGAGTTTTATTACCTCCAAACTTCTTTTTTAACTTGCAATCATTAGGATACCTAATTAATTTGTAGCATCATTCTCTAGTATGCCCTTTCATTTTGGAGTAATCACAAAACATATTATGATTTTCTGATTAATGAATCCTTTTGTTGTCAATAGGGCAGTCATCTCAGCATTGTCACCAGGAACTACTGCATTTTCCATACATCTTTGGCTTTCTCTTTCCATCAGCATAGAATAGGCTTTATTCACAGTTATAAGTGGATCCTTCATCTCAGCATTTTCACCAGGAACTACTGCATTTTTCATACTTCTTTGGCTTTCTCTTTCCATCAGCATTGAATAGGCTTTATTCACAGTTGAAGTGGATCTATCATCATGATTTGCTCACATGCTTGTTCATATGTCTCATTGAGCCCCATTAGGAACATCAATAGCTTCTGCCTACGCATAAAAACCTCATATTCACTTGACTTTGGACAATCACAACCAGGAGCTGGTGCCAAACAGTCAAATTCAGCTCAAAGTTCACGCAACTTTGAGAAATAAGTTGCAATTGAGCTTGTTTCTTGACTCACAGTAGCTATAGCCCTGTGTAACTGGAGAATTCTAGAACCATTGACTTTATCAAATCTCTCTTTCAAGTCCTTCCAAACAGCACAAACATTAGAGGAATACACAATTCCACTCAGCAAATCACTCGATATATAGTTCATTATCCATGAGAGAACAATCGCATTGCATCTCTCCCGCAGATCTGTCAAATTCGTACCGTAATCTTCCTTTTTACAGGTGCCTCCAATGAATCCTATTTTGTTGCGACCTAATATCTCAATACGCGTTGCTCCTCTCCACACACAGTAATTGTTTGATCCTGTCAATTGCAGTGAAATTGGAACAACTCCTGAATTGTCTGTCGCGTGTAGAAATAGAGGATGATTGTGACTTAGATTTTCTGGCAATGTATTATCGATTGTCCCCATTTTAGGATCTCTTCAATTCGTGCCCTAGGTTCATAGAAAAGAAGACAAAACTACATAATCAAAATTGAATTGCAGAAACTAAGCTAAGATCGATGACCTTAGGTCCACATTAATGGCCTCTCAGCTCTAATACAATGAAGAAAGCTGAGCTAAATAGCCATGCAAGCTGAGTTCTGAGCTTTAGCTATGGAAGAATGATAACAGAGGAAGGAGGCGAGAGAGAGAATCAGTTGTTCTCATTTTCACTAAACGAAAAGCTGTACAATATACAATATTTATACTTGAGATAAAACACCTACTAACCATCTAACTAACGCTCATTACTAGTCTATGTACTTTCTAACAATAATTAAAAACTCCCTAACTAACACAAACAACTGTCACGTGCTCATTTCCTAACTGCCTCAATATTTTGTAGTTTCAGAATCCTTTTAACTGTTTATGTTGCAAAATAGTTGAGGTTTCAAGCAATGTAAGAGAAATATGCATTAGTAACCAATCAAGTAAAGAATATATATAGTGTATCCTGATTTTCAATTTTGCTCTTCATCTCTACTATAAAGGTAGTCCAAGAAGAAGCCTATATTTTGAGGCCGTTTGGATGGTGAATTCTTGCTAATATCAACCTACTGGGGAGACGATCGTTGCCACTGTACGTATGGGGGCGACTGACGTCGCCACTTCAGGACCTACCCGTGATCTATTGTGGAACCTCTCTCTGGAAACAGATTCAATTTGTTTAGGTTTGTGGCGAGGTTGGGCGCCACACAATTTTTTTTATGCATGTCCCGGATGAGTCATCACTAAAAACACATATAGTGTAATCATAAATGAAGTATTCTTCAAACTAAATTAATTTACTTATATTGATCTTTGCAGGTCTCGGTAATACAATTTCAAATTTACGGCACTAGGTCATCATAATAGAATCAATGTTCAATATCATTTCTAGAAACCTAAGTTGCTCGGACTCTGGTGTGGGTGTTCGATACGGATACGGATCTAGAGTCGAATTTCTCTTGATCTAAATTTTAAGATTCGAGGATATGGATCTTGATACGGATGCGGGTGTGGTGATTCGGCTAAAAATAATTCAAATACGTCAAAATTATAAGACATTATATGGAAAACTTACAAGGTATTCCGAGAAGGAGAAAATATTGATCAAGATGAGAATCCGAGAAGGAGATAAAACAAAAAAGACTGACATATAAATTTTATATACAAGATAATCCATTTTCTTCAATTTCACTCTAGCTTTTTTTTTTAAATTTAAAAAAATCATTGCAAATGTCCCGAATTCTTCGTTGATTTTGGTCAAAGTACTCTAAATCAGTTATTCAAATCCGATACGTATCCCATACTCATGTCATGTCGATATGGGTGCGAAACTAAAGGTGAAAAGTCCGAGCAACATAGGTGGAAACTAGACCTTTTAGCATACTTCACTTCATAATTCAAACAAAGGCCTTTAAAACGCAGACATATGAGGTTCAATGGAGAGTACTGCTCCATTATTTTTCAATACCGACTTTTGTCTTGTCTGTATATAATGCACATAGCCGCTGATAACATCATGAGTACCATTAGGCTGTCGTAGCTCTATCACCTTCCGATCATCATGACTGGTGGATTTAGGATTAGTGCCACCGGTAACGTAACATGCAATATTATACTCCTTTTTATCAACTTGACAATCTCCGTGTGGTAATGCCACTCTGTTATTCGTTGTTCTATGGAAACCAAATTGCTCAAATGTCTAATTAGTTTCAGCCATTGTTGTGCCACCCAGCTGGAAATTAGTAAATTAAGAAGAAGAAGAATGTTGGGTGTGGGAACAAAGTCCCACATTGGTAGCTGAAGAGATATTGGGATCCTACATATAAGGTGTAGGGATCTTGTGCAAGGTAGAAATCAGAGGGCTCGATTTCTAAGACTGGGTTACACTCCGAGTCCGAATTCTGGAAGTTCGAAGTAAGAATCAAGCCAGGCCTGAATGAGCGCACCTCGAGAAGCAAATCGGGGTCCCGTCATGATCTACCTCGAGGCACTACAAATTCGAGGGCACTCAAGAAAGAGTGGGAATTTCTCAAGGACACGTGAGTCAGGGCATAAAATTATAGGATAAGGTTTGTACGAAATAGTGCAAGTCCGTACTAGGTCGTTATACAGCTGTACCAATATGATTATTTATCTTAATTGGAAATGTACTGTATTAAGGGTTTTTCTCCTCCTATATAAAGGGGACCCCCATCATTTGTAAAGGATATCTCATTCTCTGCAATAGAACATTCTACTCTTTTTTTCTTGTTTAACGTGTTCAACAATTGTTCTTCAGCTTTATTGTCTTTAATTTATTGTTCTTAGCTCAGCTCAAGGCCCCTGAGATAATCGAGCTCGAGGTCCTTATTGCTCTAACAACACTATTTTGGTTCATCAATTCTTTTTAATTAAACTTAATATTATTCGTACATTCACTAGCATTGCAATAAATCACATATCTTTAAAACCACAAATCATATTTAATTGTTGCTCGCATTTTTCGAGGTAAACAGTTTGGCGCCCATCGTGGGGCTAAAGATAATAATGATTATTTTAATGCTAGTTTTCTGATAACACATGTTATTTTTCACACTTTTTCTTGTCAAAGATTCTTTGATTTCAGGCTAAGATATGTCTAGCACACAAAACGCACCTGCACATGACAGTGAGGGACTCGGAGAAAACAGCGGCATAGGGGTCGGTGTACCACCGATAAACCCTGAGGGATAGCCGAATATGGAGCTAGTTGATATCAGTTCGCATAGCGCCCTAAACAGGGACGCAAGCACAGACCCCGTAAGGAATGCACACAGGGAAGCCCGAGCCGGAGTACAAGAAACGCGAGGAATGGAAGAAGGAGGAGTCAACCTCCAAGTGATATTCGAGATGCTGCAAGCTCAGCAAGTCTCCAGCGCTCAACTTCAGAGTCAGAACAGAACTCCAAACACCGCCGAACCAATGGACACCCGGCATACGGAACCTACGACTGAAAGGCCCGATGAAAATGGCTCGGGGACTGACCCCGCTATTATGAAAATGCTCGAAGAACTAACCAAAAGGATCGAATCCGGAGAAAAGAAAATTGAAGAAAATGACCAAAAAGTGGAGACATACAATTCAAGGGTCGACCAGATACCAGGATCACCTCCAATTTTGAAGGGACTAGACTCGAAAAAATTCATACAATAACTTTTCCCCCCAAGTCCGGCTCCAATGCCCATTCCCAAGAAGTTTTGCATGCCCGATATACCAAAATATGACGGAACAACTGACCCTAATGAACATATTACTTCATACACTTGTGGAATCAAAGGAAATGACATGAATGACGATGAAATTATGTCAGTATTATTGAAAAAGTTTGGGGAAACACTATCAAAAGGAGCTATGATCTTGTCACGACCCAAATTTCCCACCGTTAGGACCGTGATGGCGCCTAACATTATACTCTCTTGGCAAGCCAACGCTACAAATTATTTCACATTTTCCCTTTTAAGCATTTAATTCCGCATTTACTAAAATAAGTCAGCAGAATTAAATGCGGAAGAATACAATTTAAAAGATTATCCTTATAATAATAACATAACCGTAATAAAATCCACCCAGAACTTGTGTCACAACTCACGAGCAGTCTATGAATACTACAAATAAGGGTCTGAACAAAAAGCTTACATCTGTCTCGGAAATAGATAAAACACAAAATAAAATAGGATTGAAGGGGATGCTAGGGCCTGCGGACGCCTACAGGACTACCTTGGGTCTCCGGGAAGCAGTGATAGCAACAAACCTCACCATCAGCCACTAGCTCCAAAATTTTCACAGAAAGTGCAGAGTGCAGTATCAGTACAACCGACCCCATGTACCGGTAAGTGCCGAGCCTAACCTCGACGAAGTAGTGACGAGGCTACGGCGGGGCATGTAACATATACAACATGCAACAGTTTATACTAAACAGAAAGGAAATACAGGATGTACTAAAGCAATAACTGAATTTAAATAAACTCGGAACCCAGATGTTCTACTAGTATTCAGCTATAACCAATCCTTAAGGGTGTTTCAATATCACAGTAATGGGCCTCAACAGAAAGGGAAACATAATAACAACTGATGCGGCGCGCATCCCGATCCCAACATATAACCAATAACAGTATCAATACACACCCTTATTCCTCCTTGTTGCGGCGTGCAACCCGATCCCACCTATTCACCCTTATTACTCCTCAACACATATCACCCTTATTCTTCCTATTGCGGCGTGAAACCCAATCCCACCTGTCCTCCCTTATTACTCCTTGTTGCGGTATGCAACCTGATTCCACCAGATAATCACATTTCACCCTTATTCCTCCTGTTGTGGCGTGCAACCCGATCCCAATATATATATCAGGACCAAACATAAAAGAATAAAGACAAGAGTTTCACAAGCTAACTCAAATCCCCCACATTACGTGTACCTCAATCTACACAATAGAATATCACTACGATTATGAAACTTCACCAATGAAAATTACTCAACGAGACCAACCAAGGTACACCATAAGGCACCAATAATTCAATATACGCCAACAGGGTAATAACATGAAGCTACAAAGCCAATAATACTTTAACGGGAACATCAACAGATAACATGAAACACTTAAATAATTCAATAAAGAGAACAACATTTAATATGAAGCAACTAGCCATGGAATCATTTAGGAGCAAGTAGCAATTAAGGCATGAAAGCAAGATATAGGGAAACGGGGAAAGGAAATGGGCTATACAAGTAATTTGGTGACGCATAGGTACTCGCCACCACACCTATACGCCACACACATGATATTTCACATAGCAAGCAAGTCGGGAATTCCTAGTCTCTCAAGTCAAGGTTAGACCAAACACTTACCTCATGACAACGAGTATTTCAAAGCACAACCACCGCTTTACCTCTCGATTCCACCACCAATTCACTCGTATCTAGCCATAATTAACTTAATAACATCAATAAACGCTAAAGAAACCAATTTCAATATGCAATTATAGATTTCCCAATATTTTGTCCAAAATGTCAAAAATCGACCCCGTCCCCGCTTCGTCAAAACTTGAAGTTCGGACTAAAACCCTACTACCCATTCACCCTCGAGCCCGAATATAAAATTGGTTTCGGAATCTGACCTCAAATTGAGGTCCAAATCCCCCAAATTCGAAATTCCTACATTCTACACAAGAACATCCAATTTCCCATTAAAAATCCTAGATTTTGAAATGAAATCATGTAATAAGATGAAATAGATTGAAGAACATGAGTTAGAAATCATTTACCTATGATTTGGAGAAGTTTGGGTCTTTGAAAAATCGCCTAGGGAGATTTAGGATTTGAGAAAATGGAAAAATGGGTGAAATCCCGTCTAAAATCTCACTTAACAGGCTGTAGTTATCGCAATTCCAATCTGGGGTTTGCAATTGCGAACCCTTTGAATTTACTGCTGCCTTCGCATTTGCGACACATATGTCGCATTTGCGACTTCTGGGGCCTTCGCAATTCCGACCAAAGTTTCGCATTTGCAAGGTTGGCCTTCCCAGGCCTTCTTCGCATTTGCGACAATATTGTTGCATTTCCCAGGCTGACGGACTTCTCATATGCGAAGCCTGATCTCGCATTTGCGAGATCAGAGGCCTGTGCAAAACACCAGATGCACAGCTGAGTTTTCTTAAGTTCTAATCACTCTGTGGCCTATCCAAAACTCACCTGAGCCCTCGGGGCTCCAAACCAAACATACACGCAAGTCTGAAAACATCATACGGACTTGCGCGTGCGATCAAATCATCAAAATAACATCAAAAACTACGAATTTAACCTCAAACTCATGATTTTCCTCAAGAACACTTCAAATTTACTATTTTCACGACCGGACGTTCGAATCACGACAAATCAACTCCGATTCTCACCAAATTTTGCAGATAGAACTTAAATATCATAACAAACTTGTACCGGGCTCTGGAACCAAAAATACGGGCCCGATACCATCGAGTCCAAACATTAATTTCTTTATTTCCTTTAAAAACCACCAAAATAATTTTCTTCAAAAATTGATTTCTAAAGCTAGGGACCTCGGAATTGGATTCCGGGCATACGCCCAAGTCCCATATATTTCTACAGACCCTTCAGGACCGTCGGAACATGGGTCCGGGTCCGTTTACCAAAAATGTTGACCGAAGTCAACTAAAATCATATTTTTAAGCCAAAAATCATTATTTCTTAAATTTTTCACACAAAAGCTTTCCGGTATCGCGCCCAGACTGCGCACGCAAATCGAGGAGAGATAAAAGGAGGTTTTCAAGGCCTCAGAACACGAAAATGGATTCTGTAGACATGTGATTTTTGACCCTCCCCAAGATTTTTCATATTTTAGCACGTAAATATTTAATTTAGGCCTAATATAGCTATTTCAACTAATTTTTATTCTTTTACTTTATTTTAGTACAAAAAAATGAAAATTACAAAAAAAATATTTCATTTATGTTTTGTAGTCATTTTTAATCTTGAAAAATACCAAAAAAATAGTTTATTTTAACGGGCAGTCTTATTTTAATAGTTATTTTACTTAAGTAGGATTAATTAATAAAGAAAATTGCATTTTTAATCTCGTTCGCAGGGAAAGAATAAAACTTTGGCTCGAGCAACCCATTTGTGGGCTAATTTTGGACGTAGCCCATAATTCCCAAGCCTATAATTCCTACGCCTATACCCCTAACCTAATTCCTACCCCTATATAATAGTACCTAATTCCTAAAAGATAGACCGACACCTAAAAATATTGAATCCGCCGTTTCAAAGAGGATCAGTGAAAATACATACAATCAGCGGAAAGACACACAAAAAAAAGCCATAAGAAAAGGCTGACAGAGGACCAAAAGCTGACAGCTGCAAATCGGACCCACCCCATCCCATCTCCTGCTCTTCTTCTTCATAGAAGAACCAACCTGCTGCCATGGCTTCCTAGCCAAAAAACGCAGCTGAAATCACCTTGAACAACACTGCAAAATCCTCCATGAATCATAGCTAAACTCCCCAAGAAACAACCCTCAAAATCTTGGCAAAAACGCGGACAGAATCAGTCTACAAAGCACGCAAACTCCAGTCGAGTTCGAGCTTTGCCGACGAGTTTTCCGTTCGGACTCCGGTCACGGTTCAACTTTCGTACAATTTTCAATCGGAGCTTGCTGTTGCACTTTCATTTGCCGGGGCCTTTACTGTACGTTGGTTTGCTTTGGGATTTTTCAATACTGAAATCTAAATAAGATTTACTACAGTGAAGGTCCATTTTGATTCATGACTTTAAAGTCTTATGTGTTTGGCTGAAAATTTTCTTTGGTTTCATAATTATATCTTCTTGTTGCTTCTTATAACACTTATCATGGATTAACCCACTAATTTTTTTTTTAAAATTTGAGGCTCAAAGCAANTATTCACAAGTTGTTGATTCTGTTGGATTTGTATGTTGTTGAAGTTTAGCCGTGAAATTATTTCCCTTTGCTTGGTGTTTATTTCCCTTTGCTTGGATTTGTATGTTGTTGAAGTTAATGGTGTTCTTCTCCAGATGGTTCTCTTATTAGTTTTTGGGTTAATTGAATAATCAAAAATTTAGTTTCTAATTGCGGAAGAAGTGGGCTGACTTGTAGCCTTGTTGACATTTTGGGCCAGCATTAGATCAAACACTTCTCAAAGCTATCAGGCCCCAAGGATTATTGTTATTGGGCTAACGGTGAGTCAATTGGTCCATCACTACTAGAAACTAAATTTTTGATTATTCAATTAACCCAAAAACTAATAAGAGAACCATCTGGAGAAGAACACCATTAACTTCAACAACATACAAATCCAAGCAAAGGGAAATAAACACCAAGCAAAGGGAAATAATTTCACGGCTAAACTTCAACAACATACAAATCCAACAGAATCAACAACTTGTGAATACCATATAAACTCCGCTCAAATATATGCACCATTTTATTGCTTTGAGCCTCAAATTTTAAAAAAAAAAATTTAGTGGGTTAATCCATGATAAGTGTTATAAGAAGCAACAAGAAGATATAATTATGAAACCAAAGAAAATTTTCAGCCAAACACATAAGACTTTAAAGTCATGAATCAAAATGGACCTTCACTGTAGTAAATCTTATTTAGATTTCAGTATTGAAAAATCCCAAAGCAAACCAACGTACAGTAAAGGCCCCGGCAAATGAAAGTGCAACAGCAAGCTCCGATTGAAAATTGTACGAAAATTGAACCGTGACCGGAGTTCGAACGGAAAACTCGTCGGCAAAGCTCGAACTCGACTGGAGTTTGCGTGCTTTGTAGACTGATTCTGTCCGCGTTTTTGCCAAGATTTTGAGGGTTGTTTCTTGGGGAGTTTAGCTATGATTCATGGAGGATTTTGCAGTGTTGTTCAAGGTGATTTCAGCTGCGTTTTTTGGCTAGGAAGCCATGGCAGCAACCGGTGTAGCCCAGTTTTGGGCGTAGCCGATCGGGCCGTGGTCGGACACCATGCCGCACACATGGTGGTATTGTGCCAATATTGAATTCCGGAAATTGAGAATGAGATTATGATTGAGGTACATGTCTCAAATGAGGCAACCTAACCGATCGGGTCTTGATCGGACTCCGCCCAAGAAAGCGGTGGTATTATGATGATGAACAATATCAAGTGCCCCAAACTAAGTTATGGAAATTATGTGAAAGACTATATGGTTCGTTTATTTGATGATGTGGTGATTGTTAAAGCTTTTGATTGACCTTTATGATTTCTTTATTCTTGTTTGATAGTTCTTTCTAACTAGATGGTGTTTAGTTATACATACTAGTGCTATTCGATGTCACTAACGTCCCTTTTACCGGGGACGCTGTCTTATGGATGTAGGTGTTCCTATAGCAGGCAATGTTGGTCGCAGCTAGTGTCGCATCATCCTTTCAGCTGACTTGGTGAGCCCTACTTCATTTCGGCGATCTGTTTCATCTATTTGTCTTGTACGTTATATTTGAGGTATAGTCGGAGCCTTGTTACCGGCATTTCCATTTTACATTACTCTTGAGTTATGTTTAGAGGCTCCGTAGACAGGTTGTGGGTAGTGTCGGGTATTGGAAATAATGTAGAAACATTGATGTTTGGCAAAGATTTATAAAACTTGTAATATTTTGATAATTATGATTTAAGTTGCTAATGGAAATGAAATGAAAGTTGTTAATGAAATACTTACTAAATATGATTAATGGAGTCCATCTCCTATTTAATCATGAGGTTGGCTGGGTAGAATGACACCTACCAAGCTTGCTCAGTCGGGTTTACTCGGTTGAGCGCCGGTCGCGCTCCTCGGATTTTGGGGCGTGACAGTGATATTACTATGGGAGCTAACACTTCCTGCTAGGATTAGCCTTAACAAGATACATTAGAGTAGAGGGAATTGGCTAATACTCCAGAAATCCAAACAAATGACAATTTTGTTACCAAGGTGTCTGATAGAGTACAATGGAGTGGAGGCAGACTATGGTCTAACCAAATAGAAGAAGACTCGGATGCAAATGTGGTGCCATTGGGTGCTCAAGTGGATGAAGAACCAGTTCAAGACAAGAAGGAGAATGAGGAGCAAAGTGTAAATGGTGATAACATTGTCATAGCTGAAAACATTACTGATGAGAACTCTACAAAGGTAGCTAACAAATCCAAGGAACAAACAATAACAAGAATGCAAAGGACATAATTGGATCTCATGGGGAAGATATCCAGAATTCAGAAGGAATAGGAGTTGATGCAGTAGATCCTGGAGGAACAAAAGAAGGTGCAAGTCAGAATAAAATTGCAAAAGAGAGGCAGCATGTTTTGGCAAAGACTGGAAATGAGGAGCAGAACAATCAGATAGCAGTCATAACAAAAAACCTTTTTTCATTGGAGTAGACTCAGATAAAGCTATTGAAGAAAGGGGAGGAATAGAATTTGTCGCTTAATCCACAATAGCAAATTATTATGGATAATGTTGGTGATCAAGAGAATGATGGTGCAGAAGAAGCTAGGTATAGAACAGATATGGATCAAGAGTCCACTATTCGGAATCTTCATAACATGTCAAGGCAAGGAGACCTTTCACCTAGACTTCTGGAAAAGGTGAAATCTGCAGCAAGAGGCAAGAAGAAACAGCAGAAAGAGAACCCTACTGTCCCTACAGGTGGAGTTCAAACAAGGAGGACTTTATCATTATCCAAACAGTAATGGATGCTCTCATTTGGAACATCAGGTCAGTAAACACTCAACAAGCCTTTGAAAGGCTGATCAAAATGCATAGAAAAAATCACTATCAGTTCATAGGATTGATGGGACCCATGTAGCAAGCTAGGACTCTGGAGAGGTACAGAAATAGAATTGGTTTTGCCCAGGCTATGTCCAATGTTTCAAACAAAATTTGGGTATTCATTGATGAGGTTTTTGAAGTCACAGTGATGCACAATATGGTTCAGCTGTTAACCTTAAGGCTTTATCATACAGAATCTCAGGTAGAATTTGTTCTTACATTGGTATATGCCAAGTGTGATGCAACTGAAAGAATAGAATTATGGGACTCATTGTATGATATAGCAAGTGCTATGAATGTACCATGGTTGGTAGGAGGTGACTTCAATGTCATTTGGGATGAGGAGGAAAAGTTTGGAGGACTTCCAATACATATTAATGAAATTGATGACTCCAGGCAATGTATTAACACCTGCAATCTTTCTGATCTGGGATTCAAGGGTAGTATTTACACATGGTGGAATGGTAGGTCAGAAGAGGATTGTATCTTTGAGAGACTAGACAGGTGTGTGGCCAACTCTGAGTTTCAGCAGACTTCCCCAGGTATAGAGGTACAACATTTACCTAAAATAGGTTCAGATCACAGTCTATTGCAACTCAAGTGTGACAAAGAGACTCCTCCTATGAAGAAGCCATTTAGATTCCTGAATTTTTGGGTGGAATATGCTTCTTTTAAAGAACTGGTGAAGGAGAGCTGGAAAGCTGATTTTAGTGCTAGTCCATACATCATCTTCAATCACAAAATGAAGAAATTGAAAAAGGCCTTATCGGTGTGGAGCAAGGAGACTATTGGAGATATTTCTCAGAAGGTACCAAGCTTGGAGGAAGTTGTTCTTGTTCATGAAGCTGAGTTTGAAGCAAATCCCACAAAGTTAAACTGACAGAGATTACAAAAGGTTCAAGCAGTTTTGATCAAGTTCTTAGCTTTGGAGGAAAAATACTGGAAACAAAAGGCAGGGATGGCTTGGTTCAAGGGTGGGGACAGGAACACCAAATTTTTCCATGCTCATGTAAGAGGTAGAAGGAAGAAGCTGCAGTTAAACAGAATTCAAAACAGGCAAGGAGTGTGGATTGAATAGGAGGAAGAAATAGCTGCAGAAGCAATCAAGGTTTTTGAAGAGCAATTTACAGAAAACTCAATCCCTACCTCTTTTCATATCATAGACAATGTTCCTACATTGATTGACATGGGGCAGAATGAAGAACTAATAAAGCAGTCAACTATCGAAGAAGTTAGGGCAGCTGTATTTGGATTGAATGGAGACAGTGCAGGAGGTCCTGATGGCTTTACAGGCAAATTTTATCAGTCCTGCTGGGAGATTATTGGAGATGATTTATTTGACATGGTTAGAGCCTTTTTCAATGGTCATGACTTGCCAAAATGTGTGACACACACTAACCTTGTTCTGATTCCAAAGAAGAAAGAAGTATGCACATTTTCTGATCTTAGACCCATCAGCCTTAGTAATTTCTCAAATAAGGTGATATCAAGGGTAATACATGAGACACTGGTGGAGTTGTTACCTAATCTAATATCTGAGGAACAGTCAGGCTTTGTCAAAAGAAGGAGCATACTGGAAAATATACTCCCAACTCAAGAGATAGTCGTAGATATGAGGCTTAGAACCAAGGCAGGACCTAATGTCATTATGAAGCTTGACATGACCAAGGCTTATGACAGACTATCCTGGTTATTCCTGACCAAGGTTCTAAGAAAAATGGGATTTTCAGAGAGATTTATAGGCATGGTGTTTGGTATAGTGTCTAACAACTGGTATTCAGTCCTAATAAATGGCCAAGCTCATGGTTTCTTCAAATCATCTAGGGGAGTAAAGTAAGGAGATCCTTTGTCTCCTACATTGTTTATTCTGGCAGCAGAAGCACTTTCAAGAGGCCTTAATGCTCTGCATTTGAACTTATACTTCTGTGGCTATGGATTGCCTAAATGGAGCCCAAAGATCAATCATCTTGCTTATGCAGATGACAGGATCATTTTCTCCTCATCAGATGCAACATCACTTAGACTGATCATGGAGGTACTTGCACTTTATGAATCGGCTTCTGGACAGTTGGTGAACAAGGCAAAATCTGCCGTATATCTTCATCACTTAACAGATATAGAAGTGGCAAATAAATTGGAGAGGATCACAGGGATAAAGAGGCAAGAATTTCCAATCATATATCTAGGATGTCCTATATTTTATTCAAGGAGAAAAATGGAATACTATCAGCCTATGCTCACAAAAGTAATGGACAGATTACAATCATGGAAAGGTAAATTATTGTTCATAGGTGGAAGGGTAGTCCTTATTGCTCATGTGCTTCAGGGTATGCCAATTCATTTGCTATCAGCTGTCAATCCTCCAAAATATGTGATCACTCGACTGCACAAGATTTTTGCTCAATTCTTCTGGAGTAGCTCAGTCACAAGTAGTAACAGACATTGGGCATCATGGACTACACTATGCATGCCACAGGAAGAAGGAGGGATTGGGTTTAGGTCTCTTCATGATGTAGCACAAGCACTCTTTTGTAAACTGTGGTGGAACTATAGAACCAAGCCTAGTCTTTGGAGCTCTTTTATGAGCCAAAAGTACTGTAAAAAGCTTAACTCTGTGATAGTTCCATGGAGGAGAGGCTCTCATGCATGGAGGAAGATGTTGGAGTGTAGGGATTTAATAGAGCATCAGATTATGTGGCAACCAAAAATAGGCTCCTCTTTGTTTTGGTTTGACAATTGGACAGGTTTGGGGGCTTTGTATTTCCTGGTTCCACAAGATTTTGGGATAGATGAATCTGTGCATAATGTGTTTGATGTGATAGAAGGAGAAGGATGGAATGCAGAAAAGTTGTTTGAAGTTCTGCCTGAAGAATATGCAGAACATATACTACAGAATATCAAACCACCTCTAGCACAAGGGATACTTGATATACCTTGTTGGATGCTAGAACCTAGAGGTTTCTTTAGTGTTAGAACTGCATGGGATTATTTGAGAAGGAGAGCTGAACCAATGACATCATATAAGATGATTTGTGTGAAGGGGCTGCCTTTCAAAATTGCTTTTTTCATGTGGAAAGTTTGGAGAAACAGGCTGCCTCTTGATGATTTTTTTAGAAGACTGGGCTATCTTATGACATCCAAATATTGGTGTTGTGCAGAACCAAGGGAGGAGACCACACAACAATTGTTCTTCACTTCATATGCAGCAGATAAAGTGCGAAAATACTATCTTGGGCATGCAGGTATCCCAGTAAATGGAATCACTTTCCATTAGGCCATAGTTGAGTGTTGGACTGTAGATGTTGTTCCTAGACTAAAGCCTATCATGCAAGCACTACCTTCAATGATTATATGGCAATTGTGGAAAAGAAGAAACAGTTATAAATATGGAGATGCAGTAACAGTTAACAGAGTAGTATACCAGATTTCTACCACACTACAGTCCCTCATAAAGGTATGGAAGCCAGGCATTCAGTATATTCCTCACCGATGGCCAGAAATGATCAAGATGATGGAACAGTACACCCCAAAGATTGAATACACAAAGGTGTTGTGGGAATTACCAGATCATGGTTGGATAAAAGTCAATACAGATGGAGCATCTAGGGGAAATCCAGACAGAAGTTCAATTGGTTTTGTATTGAGAAATGAGGTGGGAGATGTAATATATGCATGTGGCAAAGAAATACATGAATCATCAAACACAGTTGCAGAGACAAAGGCTATATATGAAGCTCTGAGATTTTGTGTCCAGCATGACTATATACTAATTGATTTGCATACTGATTCTATGCTATTAAAGAATGTCATAACAGGAGAATGGAAGCCTCCGTGGATCATAGCTGCAGAATGTGAGGAGATTAGAGGAATGATGAGCGGAGCCAATATAAAGGTATCACATACCCTCAGAGAAGGTAACAAGCTTGCAGATCACATTGCATATTATGCACTGGATGTTGGACCTATGGAATGTTATGGGTTTGAAGATCTGGATGTACAGGGGAGAAAATTGGTGAACTGTGACAAGCTGCAATGCCCATATTTAAGAGTTTCTGTTGCAAGGAATTAGACAAGGGAGGGAAAGGTGTATCAAAGGAGGAGATGATACAAGCTTACAAGTTAGATGATCACCATACTCAAATCCATAGGGAGAAAGGTGATGCCTCTATGCACTATTTTCTGATGGAAATCCAGTTGGTGGTATTAGTGTTTTGCACTCATTCCATTGGAAGGAAATTAGAAGTAGTACACATAGAGGCAACAAGAATCAAGCTTAAGATCAAACTCTCTGTGAGACACAGGCATTCAGAGGTAGTCTACAGAACCAAGTTGGTTCAAATCACAACAGCAATCACAGAGAGAGGATCCCTCAGATACATAGGAAGAGGGTCAAGTTTGGCAACTAACTAGAGATTTCTGCCCAGAGTGAGAATTGGGCAAGTGGATGAGGGAAGAATAGTAACAAGGAGCGGAGTGAGATCTGGAACACAACAAAAGGAAACTCCATATAAATTTAGAGCCAAAAAGCCCAGAAAATTTAAGAGAATTGGGCTAAGGGAGTTGTGGGCTAAAATTATCTGGGGAGATGTAGAAGAGAAATGCTACTTGTGATAGAACATCTCATCAGAAGTAGGACCGGATATTTTGGACTTTGGGATACAGGGAACCAGGCAATTGAAGACAGCATAGAATCAAGCTGCAGGGATTTTCAAAGATCAGGCATTTTTCATGTTCAAATCCTTTTGGATGAGAACATGAGGATGCTTTTTTACACTAACATTGTGTTTTGTTTTGCAGGGAACATACTGTAATCATGCCTTGTCACTCACTACGACCTCTTTGGGTGGTATTAGCACCATGTGCTCATTCCCTTGAGGAAGGAAAAGTGACATGCATAAGCATGATAAAGCAATTGTGGAGGAAATATAACATCAAATGCTATACTTGGCAATGGATCTTGTGAAAAATGAAATCCAAATGGCACAAATCCTTAGAGCAGAACTATAAATCTCAGCAAGGACAGTCATATGAAGCAAGGAAAGCAACACAAAGAAGAAGGACAACTTACGCAAAAGGAGCCAAAAACAGCATAACTGGACTGGGGATAATGTACTCAATATGGTTCAATTGGCAACTCATTTTGTGGAACATTAGGATAAAAGAACATCAAGTCCATATACCAAACGAAGAGATGAAACTCCAAGAAGCAGGACAAGAGGAGGCAACAAAAACACACCAGTGGAAATTATACATGGACATGAAGGAAATCACAACATTAAAGCTGGACACTATTGCATTTGCAGGAAGAAGACTTGAACGAAGATGGAATACACACACATACTCACATAGCAGAAATGAGAGACTAAAGAAGCTACAGATATTAACAAGACAAATTCGAGTGCAGGTACAAGAATTATGGACGGATACACGAGGAAGAAAACAACTTGTTCATGTACGTGACTGGGCATGGAATGCATGGCATGGTGTCTATTTGTGCAAAGTAAAGAGCATATGGCCACGATCAAGACAGACATGGCTAATAGGGCTAGTATTGCAAATCATAAACTACATTAGACTTGATGTGATAACATTGTTGGGTTCTCTACTCAACTTTGATAATAGGCTACATGTAGTTTTCAATTATTATCCGTTTCTTTTGCTAGACTTACATGACATTTATTTTATTTTTTATATAAATAAAAACTAGTCCTAGGCTCTGCCTAGTAGATTGATAAAAAAAAAGAGTAAAAACTGGGGCAATTCCCAGAAAGTTCAAGTGAAAAAAAAGAAGAAGAAAAGAACAGTCAAAGGTCCATGCCCCCAGAAAATAGAAGTTGGGGCAATTTGTTTTGAAAGAAAAAAAAGAAAAAGAAAAAAAAAACAGAAAGAAAGATGAATTATAGTTAGGTCAAATGTTTGAACTACGTTAGACCTGATTCCTTAGAAAAGGATACGTAGGTAGCCTCACGGTTCAGTCCAACCAAATAAGAATCCAAGAAAAGAAAATCCAAAAAAAAGAGAAAAACAAAAGAAAAGAAAAGAAAAATCCCAAAAAAAATCCCCCAATAGCTGAAACTGGGGCAGAGATTTTATTTCGTTTTTGAAAGAGTTGATTCCAAGAGTTGTAAGTCTACAATCCCATTATTTTGAGTCTACTCTGAGCCTTCATGCCGACCCTTCTTTCCAACCCTATCCAAAAACCTTCCCAACATGACCTCCCGATGAGCCTTCAAGAATGTCAAGAAACGCATGCAATGATCAACAGTTGTTACACGACATTGAACACTGTCAAGTTGCTCACAAAAGAAAGTGAAAAAGAAACAGAAAAAATGAGAGAGTCTTACTAGTGAAAACCCTCACGGGCACTGTAAGATGACAGTAAGCAGAGATGAATAAATGAGAGAGACTTGTTGGTGAAAACCCCTCGGGCACTACTTGTCGAAAGTGAGTCGTGAAGCTAATACGAAGAATTGGCATAAACAAGCCCGACTTCAAAGGTCATAAGAATGGTAAAAGGAAAGATTGGATTAGTTTGACAAATTAGGCCGTTAAGTCCAAAATGCATGTCATGATCATTAAGGCTAGTTATTAAAAAAAAAGAAAAAAAAGAAAAAAAATACTCTTCCTTCTGTCCTTCCGACAGGGGGCATTTCTTGTTAATATTCGTTTCTTTGCATCATTGTGTCCTTCACTTTGAGTCCATCCTTGTCAAAACAAGCAAGAAAAGATTTCAAAATCTGTTACCAGCTTTTCAGTTGCACAATGTAAATTTGGCCAGCGCACTCAGCTGTTACTGTCAACATGCTTTGGAGAATTCATGCAAAGGTTTCTCCCTAGAAGACTCTTGTCAGCCTATTCGGTTAAAGAAAGCAAAGATAGCCTCATGGTTAATCAGGGATTCTCTGTAGTACTAAACAATGACTATGAAGTGTGCACATCATGCAAAAGGCTCTTACCAATTGTGATTCTCTCTGACAGACAAATTGCTCGAAAACAGGAAGTCATTGAAGATATCAGAAAAGGTCACCTGAGCAAAGATCTCCAGTCGGGATAAGGCTGATTGAGTCACAAAACACCAATGGCATTGGGAGCGAAACAATCAAGATTGATACAAGAAGTAAAGGTCCCTTGGAAGCAACAACAGAGTCTCCCAACAGTGCAGTCAACTACCAATGTAGTCGGTCTTCTAAAAGAGAATGGACACAAAGCCAAATTGCCAAAGATGAAGGCCACAAACCGACCACCACCTTTTAAAACTGACAAAATTTTCTTTGTTTGAAACAGGAACAAAGCAGTGAAGAGAGTGGTTCAAAACAAAAAAAAACAAAAAAAAATATGGAAAAAGAAAAGAAAAAAGGAGAGCCGCCAAAGGGAAATTTCTCAAATCTTTGCCTTTATTCGTCTTGATAATATGCATAAAATCATGCCATTGCTCTTTACATTTTCCTCCTAGGGTAATACATCCTAGTCTGATGGATTTTTCTCTCCATAAATCTTAGTCTGATGAATTTTTTCTCCTAAGATAGAAAACCTAGTCTGATGAATCTTTCTCCTAGGATAAATGTCTTAGCCAGATGAATCTTTCTCCTAAGATAAAAAACCTAGTCTGATGAACTTTCTCCTAGGATAGGAATCTTAGTTTGATGAATTTTTCTCCTAAGACACGAAAAAAAAAGAGACCTAGTCTGATGAATTTTCTCCTAGGATAAACATTTTAGTCTGATGAATCTTTCTCCTAAGATAGAAAACCTAGTCTGATGAATATTTCTCCTAGGATATAAATCTTAGTCCGATGAATCTTTCTCCTAAGATAAAAGACCTAGTCTAATGAATTTTCTCCTAGGATAGAAATCTTAGTCTGATGAATCTTTCTCCTAAGATAACAAAAAAGGGGACCTTGTCTGATGAATTTTCTCCTAGGATCGAAATCTTAGTCTGATGAATCTTTCTCCTAAGATAGAAGACGTAGTCTGATGAACTTTCTCCTAGGACATAAATCTTAGTCTGATGAATCTTTCTCCTAAGATAACAAAAATGGACCTAGTCTGATGAATTTTCTCCTAGGATCAAAATCTTAGTCTGATGCATTTTCTCCTAAGATAGAAGACCTAGTCTGATGAACTTTCTCCTAGGACAGAAATCTTAGTCTGATGAATCTTTCTCCTAGGATAACAAAAATGGACCTAGTCTGGTGAATTTTCTCCTAGGATCAAAATCTTAGTCAAATGAATCTTTCTCCTAAGATAGAAAACCTAGTTTGATGAATTTTCTCCTAAGATAACAAAAAAAAGGAACCTAGTCTGATGAACTTTCTCCTAGGATCAAAATCTTAGTCTGATGAATTTTTCTCCTAAGATAAGAAAAGAGACCTAGTCTGATGAACTCTCTCCTAGTATCAAAATCTTAGTCTGATGAATCTTTCTCCTAAGATAAGAAACCTAGTCTGATGAATTTTCTCCTAGGATAGAAATCTTAGTCTGATGAATCTTTCTTCTAAGATAGAAAACCTAGTCTGACGAATTTTCTCCTAGGATAATTTGAAAAAGAAAAAAAAAGGGGATGTCTCGATTTAAGAAAAAAAAAGAGGCGTTGGTGCAATTTGTTTAAAAGAATGATTCTCTCAAAAGAAAAAAAAAATGTTGATTTTTCTATAAAAAAAAATCCTTCTTGGTTCATTTTAGCATAGGTACACAAGTCAGTAGTCACCTTTGCCAACATAGGGTCTCCACTCCCTAGTCTCCTTTGCCAACATAGGATCTCCATTCCCTAGTTCAGTTTTATTTTTAGACATAGGGTCTCCACTCCCTAGTCTGCTTTTCCAACATAAGGTCTCCACTCCCTAGTTGATTTTAGTTCAGACATAGGGTCTCCACTCCCTAGTCTCTTTTCCAACATAGGATCTCCACTCCCTGGTTGATTTCATTATAGATATAGGGCCTCACTCCCTAATCCCTTTTTCCCAAGGATACACAATCCTGATTTTATTGCTTTCAATAAAGAAATAGTTTAGATTTTTGTTACAAATAACTCACGAAATTTTCCTAGTGAAAACTGGGGCACAAAATTTCGTTCGTTTGTTTGCTTTGGGGCCTGAACAGGTTTTCACCGTGAGGCACAAGGTTTGAGATGACCAAAAGAAGAAGTCTCAACCCAAATAAAAGAAAAGAAGAAACAAGAAAAGAAGTCGAACTCAAGGTGTAGAAGCGGAGAAAAGATGTGGACTGCTCAAGATATAATTGAAGTCACAAGCTCTGTATGTCCCGTCTTGATCTGAAAAAGCTGAAGAAGATTGAACCAACACCTGCAGCTAACAAGAATCAAGATTCAGATCAGAGTCCGCATGAAGAACCAACCAAGACTCAAGATCAAGCTTCAGAAGACTCATAGATAGGAATCTTGTAACTCGCAGCTGATAGGCTTAGTTAGTCTTTTGAATTTTGATTTTGATGTAATAACGGGACCGCGGACCGGAACCTCGACGGAACGACACCTCAATCAGCTCTCCACCTTGGTATACTTCATCATCTCACTCACTTTTGAACTACGCGTGGCCTGATTCCTTTATAGCCAAGGATATGTACGCAGCTCAGATACCAGGGCTCGGTCACATTCTCCTTCCTCTTAGCTTTGGTCTCTAAATAAGGGTCGGGTCGAAAAACCTGTCTAGTCATTCTTTGTCTAAAAACTCTTCGCGTTTCCAGTCAAAGAGGGGCAGCTGTAGACATGACCCTCCCCAAGATTTTTCATATTTTAGCACGTAAATATTTAATTTAGGCCTAATATATCTATTTCAATTAATTTTTACTCTTTTACTTTATTTTAGTACAAGAAAAATAAAAATTACAAAAAAATTATTTCATTTATGTTTTGTAGTCATTTTTAATCTTGAAAAATACCAAAGAAAAAGTTTATTTTAACGGTCAGTCTTATTTTAATAGTTATTTTACGTAAGTAGGATTAATTAATAAATAAGATCGCATTTTTAATATCGTTCGCAAGGAAAGAATAAAACTTGGGCTCGAGCAACCCATTTTTATGCCTAATTTTGAACCTAGCCCATAATTCCCAAGTCCTTTATTCCTAGGTCCATACCCCTAACCTAGTTCCTACCCCTATATAATAGTACCTAATTCCTAAACGATAGACTGACACCTAAAAATATTGAATCCGCCGTTTCAAAGGATTAGTGAAAATACATACAATCAGCGAAAAAGACACACAAAAAAAACCATAAGAAAAGGCTGACAGAGGACCTAAAGCTGACAGCTGCAGATCGGACCCACCCCCATCCCATCTCCTGCTCTTCTTCTTCATAGAAGCAACCTGCTGCCATGGCTTCCTAGCCAAAAAATGCAGCTGAAATCACCTTGAACAACACTGCAAAATCCTCCATGAATCATACCTAAACTCCCTCAGAAACAACCCTCAAAATCTTGGCAAAAACGCGGTCAGAATCAGTCTAGAAAGCACGCAAACTCCAGTCGAGTTCGAGCTTTGCCGACGAGTTTTCTGTTCGGACTCCGGTCACGGTTCGATTTTCGTACAATTTTCAATCGGAGCTTGCTGTTGCACTTTCATTTGGCGGAGCCTTTACTGTACGTTGGTTTGGTTTGGGATTTTTCGATACTGAAATCTAAAGAAGATTTACTACAGTGAAAGGTCCATTTTGATTCATCTCATTTACATGACTTTAAAGTCTTATGTGTTTGGCTGAAATTTTTCTTTGGTTTCATAATTATATCTTCTTGTTGCTGCCTATAACACTTATCATGGATTAACCCTCTAAAAAAATTTTTTTTAAAATTTGAGGCTCAAAGCAATAAAATGGTGCATATATTTGAGCGGAGTTTATATGGTATTCACAAGTTGCTGATTCTGTTGGATTTGTATGTTGTTGAAGCTTAGCCGTGAAATTATTTCCCTTTGCTTGGTGTTTATTTTTAGTGTTTTGATTTCATTTGTTTATGTTCTTCTCCAGATGGTTCTCTTATTAGATTTTGGGTTAATTGAATAATCAAAAATTTAGTTTCTAATATTGATGGACCAATTGACTCACCGTTAGCCCAATAACAATAATCCTTGGGGCCTGATAGCTTTGAGAAGTGTTTGATCTAATGCTGGCCCAAAATGTCAACAAGGCTACAAGTCAGCCCACTTCTTCCGCAATTAGTAAATGCTTATACTTGTTCCGAATAAAGTCAGAATTAGTAATCAAGAGCAGTTTTTTTTTAGTTGATATACAACCCTTTTGGAATAATTTGAGGCGTGCCATGCCAAATAAAATCTCAAAACTCATGGCCCTCACTTAATTAATTTTAACTCTTTAGAAATCGAGGTGTGGCATTAGTGAATTTTCCATGACCCTCGCAAATTTGAAAATGCGTAGTTGCTTTAGGCGCGCTATTTAAAAATTATCTTCCTAAACTCGGGTGTGCATTTATGTGACCCAAATTCAAATCTCAACAACGTTAGATAAAATGTGTCGTGGACAGCGGGTGCATTTATGTGACGTGGTCCAAGACGTGTTTTAAATGACGTTGAATCTTTTCCTAAAAATAATTAATCAAAAGCGGTTTAATAATTTAAAATTATACCATAGGCTAAAACATGTGTTAAAATAAGATAATAAGCCAATAATAACAGTTGAGCGACCGTGCTAAAACCACGGTATTCGGGAAAGCCTAACACCTTCTCCCGGGTTAACAGAATTCCTTACCCGGATTTCTATGTTCGCAGACTGTAAAACAGAGTCAACTTTTCCTCGATTCGGGATTTGAACCGGTGACTTGGGACACCATAAAATTATCCCAAGTGGCGACTCTGAATTTAATAAATAAATAATCCCGTTTCGATTGTTACTTTAAGTTGGAAAAAACTCCCTTATACCCTCCCCTTCCGGGGGTGTAGGAAAAAAGAGGCGTGACAGATTCTAGAACAAAAGATGACCTTTTGGGTCATCACATTCCCCACCCCTAAAATAACCGTTCGTCCTCGAACGGACATAGAAAGGTACCTGAGTCGGTGAAAAGATGGGGATATTGGCTTCGCATGTCGGACTCGGACTCCCAGGTAGCTGCCTCAACAGGCTGACCTCTCCACTGCACATGAATCGACGGATAACTCTTCGATCTCAACTGTTGAACCTGCCGGTCTAGAATAGCTACCGGCTCCTCCTCGTAGGTCAAATCCTGGTCCAATTGGACAGTGCTGAAGTCAAACACATGGGATGGATTGTCGTGATACTTCCGAAGCATGGACACATGAAACACCGGATGCACAGCTGATAAACCTGGCGGCAACGCAAGTCTGTAAGCCACCTCTCCCACACGATCAAGGATCTCAAAAGGTCCGATGAACCTAGGGCTTAGCTTGCCCTTCTTCCCGAATCTCCTCACGCCCTTCATGGGCGACAACCGAAGCAACACTCACTCTCCAACCATGAATGCCACATCACGAACCTTACGGTCGGCATAACTTTTTTGCCTGGACTGAGCTGTACGAAGCCTATCCTGAATGATCTTATCCTTGTCCAAGGCATCCTGTACTAAATCTGTACCCAGCAATCGAGCCTCCCCCGGCTCAAGCCACCCAATCGGCGATCGACACTGTCTACAATATAATGCCTCATAGGGAGCCATCTGGATGCTCGATTGATAGTTGTTGTTGTAGCCAAACTCCGCTAACGGCAAGAACTGATCCCAAGAACCTCCAAAGTCAATAACACAGGCGCGAAACATATCCTCCAAAATCTGAATAGTGCGCTCGGACTGCCCATCCGTTTGAGGATAAAATGCGGTGCTCAACTCGACCCGCGTACCCAACTCACGCTGCACTGCCCTCCAGAAATCCGAGGTAAACTGCGTACCTCTGTCCGAAATGATAGACACGGGCACACCATGAAGGGGAACAATCTCCCGAATATAGATCTCAGCTAACTGCTCCGAAGAATAGGAAACTGCTATGGGAATGAAATGCGCTGACTTAGTCAGCCTATCAACAATGACCCATACTGCATCGAACTTCCTCTGAGTCCGTGGGAGTCAACAACGAAGTCCATAGTGATGCGCTCCCACTTTCACTCAAGAATCGCAATCTGCTGAAGCAAACCACCAGGTCTGTGATGCTCGTACTTTACCTGCTGGCAATTCAAACACCGAGCTACATATGCAACAATATCCTTCTTCATCCTCCTCCACCAATAATGTTGCCGCAAGTCCTGATACATCTTAGCGGCGCCCGGATGAATAGAATATCGGGAACTATGGGCCTCCTCTAGAATCAACTCATGTAGTCCATCCATATTAGGCACACAAACTCGACCATGCATCCTCAAAACTCCGTCATCTCCAACTGTAACCTGCTTTGCACCATCGTGCTGCACTGTGTCCCTAAGGACTAGCAAATGAGGATCATCATACTGCCGATCTCTGATACGCTCAAATAACGAATACCGAGCGACTGTGCAAGCTAAAACACGGTTGGGCTCAGAAACGTCCAACCTCACAAACTGATTGGCCAAAGCCTAAACATCCAAAGCAAGCGGTCTCTCACCGACAGGAATATACCCAAGGCTGCCCATACTAGCTGACTTCCTACTCAAAGCATCGGCCACAACATTGTCCTTCCCGGGATGATACAAGATAGTGATATCATAGTCTTTTAGTAGCTCCAACCACCTTCTCTGCCTCAAATTGAGCTCCTTCTACTTGAACAAATACTGCAAACTCTTATGATCTGTGAACACCTCACATGACACGCCATATAAATGATGTCTCCAAATATTTAGCGCGTGAACGATGGCTGCTAGGTCCAAATAATTAACTGGATAATTCTTCTTGTGAATCTTCAACTGCCATGAAGCATATGCAATAACCTTGCCATTCTGCATCAACATCGTACCAAGTCCAATAAGAGATGCGTCACAATATACTGTAAATAGCCCTGAACCTGTGGGCAAAACCAATATCGGCCCGTAGTCAAAACTGTCTTGAGCTTCTGAAAGCTCGCCTCACACTCGTTCGACCACCTGAACTGGGCACCCTTTTGGGTCAACCTGGTCATCGGGGCTGCTGTAGATGAAAACCCTCCACGACCCGACGGTAATAACTCGCCAAACTGAAAAAACTCCATATCTCTGTAGGTGATGTGGGTCTAGGCCAGTTCCTGACTGCCTCAATCTTCTTAGGATCCACCTGAATACCCTCTACTGATACAACATGACCCAGGAAAGCAACTGGACTCAACCAAAACTCACATTTCGAAAACATAGCATACAACTGACTGTCTCTCAGAGTCTGAAGAACTACTCGATGATGTTACTCGTGCTCCTCTCGGCTGCGGGAGTAGATCAAAATATCATCAATGAAGACAATCACGAAGGAATCCAAATAAGGCCTGAACACCCGGTTCATCAAATCCATGAGTGCTTCTGGGGCATTTGTCAACCAAATGACATCACTAGAAACTCATAATGCCCGTACTGAGTGCGAAAAGCCGTCTTAGGGACATCGGATTCCCTAATCCTCAACTGATGGTAGCTAGATCTCAAATCAATCTTCGAAAATACCTTGGCACCCTAAAGCTAATCAAGCAACTCATCAATCTTCGGCAATGGATACTTGTTCTTAATGGTGACTTTGTTCAACTGTCGATATTCTATACATATCCTCATCGATCCGTCCTTCTTCTAACAAATAACACCGGCGCACCCGAGGGCGAGACACTAGGTCTAATAAAGCCCTTATCAAGAAAATCTTGCAACTGCTCCTTCAATTCTTTCAACTCTGGCGAGGTCATGGAATACGAAAAAATAGAAATGGGATGAGTGCCCGGAGCCAAATCAATGCAAAAGTCAATATCCCTATCGGGTGGCATCCCTGGCAGGTGTGCACGAAATACCTTTGGAAACTCCCGAACAATTGGCACAGAATCCATAGAAGGAACCTCAGCACTAGAATCACAAACATACACCAAATAAGCCAAACACCCCTTTTCAACCATACACCGAGCCTTCACATACAAAATAACACCGGCGAAGGTCACGATCTTGGCGTGATAATCTAATATAGCATGATAAGGTGACAACCAATCCATCCCTAAAATGACATCGAAATCCACCATATCGAGAAGTAGGAGATCTACACTAGTCTCAAGACCCCAAATAACAACCACACACGAGCGATAGACACGATCTACAACAATAGGATCCCCGACTGATGTGGACACATACACGGGAACACTAAAGGCATCACGAGACACAACCAAATATGGAGCAAAATAAGATGACACGTAGGAGTACATAGACCCTAGATCAAATAGAACTGAAGCATCTCTACTACAAACTGAAACCGTACCTATGATAATTGCATCGGAGGACTCAACCTCAGGCCTAGCTGGAATAGCATAACATCGAGGCTGGGCCCCACCACCCTGAACCACATCCCTGGGACGACCTCCTGCTGGCTGGCCTCCACCTCTAGCGGCCTGGCTTCTACCTCTAATGGCCTGACCTCCACCTCTAGCGGGCTGATCCCTACCTCTGGCTCCCTGACCCCTACCTCTAGCTGGCTGGGCAGGCGGTGCCTAAATCATGAAACGAGAACTCTGCTGCTGCGACTGAGCACCAACCAATATCGGACAAGCCATCCGGATATGATCATACTCACCACACTCGAAATATCTATCTGAATACTGCGACTGAGGAAATCTAGACTGTCCTTGGCAGGCCGGCTAACCGCGATAATAACTCTAAAAAGGAGGTGCTTTGGTGGGAGCTGGCGCTGCACTATAAGCTGGCTGCCCTGAAGGAGGTACATAAGGACCACGACTCCCTGAAGCTCCATGGGATGCCTGAAGCGCTGAATGAAAAGGCTTGGGATGGTGGCCTCTACCAGAAGAATCCCTCCCTCCAGACAAGGCACCACTGAACCTGCTATGACGTGGCCTCTTGTCAGACCCCTGACCACTACCCTTAGCTAAAACCATCTCGACTCGTCTGGCCACATTGGCTGCATCCTGGAAAAAAATCTCGCTCCTTGACTCCTTAGCCATTTACAATTTGATAGGCTGAGGGAGTACCTCAATAAATCTCCTCACCCCCTCTCTCTCGGTGGGAGTATAAGAAGAGCATGACGGGCCAAGTCAATAAATCTGGTCTCGTACTGAGTGACGGTCATAGAACCCTGCTAAGGACGCTCAAACTGCCTCGGATAGTCCTCTCTCTAAGTGATAGGGAGAAACTTCTCCAGAAATAGCTGAGAAAACTAATCCCAAGTCAAAGCAGGCCACCCAGCTGGTCTAGGCAAACGAAAATCCCTCCACCATTTCTTGGTGGAACTTGATAAGCCAAAAGCAGCAAAGTCGACCCCATTGGTCTCCACTATACCCATGTTCCGAAGAACCTCATGGCAACTGTCCAAATAATCCTGGGGATCCTCTAAAGATGTACCGCCATAGTTAGTGGTGAAAAGCTTGGTGAACCTGTCCAACCTCCACAAAGCATCTGTAGACATAGCTGCTCCATCGCCAGTCTGTGCTACAACACCCGGTGGGACTACCCCAACTGGCTGGGCTGCTGGAGTCTGAAACTGGAGAGCCATCTACTCTTGAGTGTGAGTAGCAGGAGTCTGTGCTCCTCCCCCAGCCCGAGAGACGGCTGGTGCTACTAGAAGTATGCCTACCTGAGTGACACTCTCCATAAGGCCCACTAGACGGACCAAAGCATCCTGAAGCACCGGGGTAGCGATGAACCCCTCTAGAACCTGAGCTGGACCTGCTGGAACGGTCTGGGCTGGAACCTCGTCATCAAAATCAACCTGAGGCTTCGCCGCTGGTGCTGCTGCTCGAGCTCTGGGCGGAGCCTTGCCCCTGCCTCGGCCTTTAGCACAGCCTCGGCCTCGTCCTTTGCCCCTCGTAGGAGCTGCCTCTGGGGGGTCGGGCAACTGATCAGTTGATGAAGCGGTACGCGTTCTCACCATCGTCGAAAGAACATAGTAGAGAGTTCAAATAGCATCGAGAGATCAAACCACACGACAGAGATGAATAGAAGTGAAACTGTTCCTAACTCTGTAGCCTCTGGGATAAGCACAGACATCTCCGTACCGATCCCTCAGACTCTACCAAGTTTGTCCGTGAATTGTAAGACCTAAGCAACCTAGAGCTCTGGTACCAACTTGTCACGACCCGAATTTTCCACCATCGGGACCCTGACGACGTCTAACATTGTACTCGCTAGGCAAGTCAACGCTACAGATTATATCACCTTTTTCCTTTATATTTTAACAATTAAAAATTTACTAAAGCAAGTCAGCAGAATTAAATACGGAAGAACACAATTTAAAAGATTATCATTATAATAATAACAGAACCGTAATAAAATCCATCCAGAACTGGTGCCACAACTCATGAAAAGTCAACGAATACTACAAATAAGGGTTTGAATAAAAAGATTACATCTGTCTCGAATATAGATAAAACAGAAAATAAAATAGGATAGAAGGGGATGCCATGAAAGTACAAGAGGGGGGGGGGGGTGAATTGTAGATATTTAAAGTTAATCGTTAATAAGTTTACTTAAAACATTAAAACTTAAGTAGTCGACTAAATATGGCAATCTTGCAGATATAGTAATTTGAGGTAATAAGCAGAAAGTAAATGTAGAAATTAAAGACACCAGGAATTTTTATACTGGTTCAGATTCAATGTGAATCCTAATCCAGTCCCCATGGGTTGCAAGGGATTTCTCTTCAAGTGAATAAGTTTTCTTTCGAGTACAGATTTGATGTATGTCGCTCAGTTTCTCTAGCACTCGTTTGATACAATGCCTCACCAGTTGTATGCCCTCTTTCTATCCCTGACTTGTTACACAGTAGATCTATATAGGCTACTATGCTTGTTTGCAGTATAATGAAGAGAGTTATTTTGGTTTGATCAAAGTATACTAAGGATGGAGTTACACTGCGAATTTATACAAGGATAAATGGTGAAGGCTTGTCAACCCAAGGGTTTTGATCCTTGGAAAGAATTGATTCTTTCCAAGAATAAAAAACTATTCGTTGCTTCTCTTCAGATCTTTTCCTTCGGCAGATAACGGGTTTGACAGGATTCTTCCTTGATTGTTGGACCTTCCAATCTTGACCACTGTCCGGATCTTCTAGCTTTAATTGTTCTTCAGTGATTTGATCTGACTCGTCAATCACAGATTGCGTTGAATCTTTATTCCATTATGGCAGATTTGATTTCCCAGAATCATGGAGCTAATCCTGATTTGCTGATGTAGTACTGTTTCTTTCCTTGTACATCGTAAGTATTTCAGGCAGCTTCCCTTCTGAATAATTTCCTTCCTTGTTCGACATAGCCGTTCCAATAGTTCCTTTTTACTTCTTTGAACTCCTGCACATGCATATTAATTTCATCATTAAAATGTGATCTAACAATCTCCCCCTTTTTGATGATGGCAAAATAATATACATAAATGTAAGGATGTAAACAACAGTTGACTTCCCTGTTTAGTACTAGCCGACTTGGCTCCCCCTCAATGTGCGTAGTCAAATGAACTTGATCTCCCCCTGAATGTGTGCAGTCGACTTGTACCTATATAGTCTTGTCTATGCATGGGCAGCATAGTTGACTTAACCTGTTCAAAGTATAAGAAGTACTGTCTATGCATGTAGCATAGTCGACTTAACCTGTATAACAAATAAAGAATACATATGTGGACCCTATGTATGGATAGTCGACTTGAACCTACACATAAACCGTTAACCATCCAGAAGATATATATTCTCCCCCTTTTTGACATCAGCAAAGAGGGATTAGCAAGTATTAGCAAAAATATTATCCACATAAGCAAAAGAAGAAAAAAACATCCACGGGCACAGCCCAACCATAGCCAAAACAAGTTTTAAGCAAAAAAAAATAATATTGTCTGAACAACACATCCATCTCAGCAACGCAGAAAGTAAGTAAGAGTGTTGCAGATCGTCTCCTTCAACTGTTCAAAGCTGGTGTTGGCAGCAATGCTCATTCCATCAAGCCTGTCGTGCACCTCCTTGAAGGCTTTAACCGCATTCTCTCTTACCCTTTGCACAACTACCCTGATTTTAGACACATCTGACCCTGTTTCCTTTGAAATAACATGAATAGCATCCACAGTCGACTGTGTGGAGGACAGAAGAGTCTTGATGTCTAAGAGTTGGGAGTCAATGGAGCTGAGCTTTTCACTTAGGTTGGCAGGAATGGGAGAGGGCAGAACAGCAGACGAAGGCTTGGTTTCCACAGGAGTTTGCTTCGCATCACTTTCACCCTTCTTAACCCAGGCACTCTTGACATTCACATACCCCATACTCGAGAAGACTCTAGAGTTGTAGCACTTGTAGACAGGAACAAAGGGGTAGTCTGAAAGCGGAATTTGATGAGCTTCCAGAATGTGGGTGATGGCCATACCGAAAGGAAGACTGGTTGGATCTTCAGCACTCTCAATCATAAAATTTATGACCCAGGAGGACAACTTGATTTTGAGTTTGGAGATGAGACAGTAGACAAAGAAGGTGTCCCTTTGAGAGAGGGTTGAGAAGGAACCAGTTCTGGGGAGAAGAGTGGTTGCAACAATGTGGGCAAGAACCCTAGTTTCAAAGCTCACATCACTAGGCCCTAATTGATTGGGAAGAGTTTCAGAGGGATTTTCAGCAATACACTGTTTAGCCTGGTCAAAGGTGATTTCAAAATTCTCAGGCCAGACATTCTTAAATAGGGTAGGGAAACAAGAGCAGCGATGGAGGAAAAGAGAATCGAACAGACCACAATCAAGAACAATGCGTTTATTAAGAACAAAAGTTTCAAGCCTATCAGGTTTACTAGAGCGAAGATTAGCATAAAACATACGGACAAGGGGTTCATACACTTTAGGCGGAGAAATAGAGAGAAATTTTTCCCACCCTTGATACACGAAAAGATCCTTTACCTTGCAGTTGAGGGACTCCATATCATCAAGATCCACAACTCTTCCATGGGCGATGGGCTTGTCCTTGAGAGAGATAACGAAATCCCTATTTGGGGTGTCCCAGAAATTTAGGTCGGAATCGAGTGAGGCAGAGAAATCGAACTTCGATTTCTTTGGAGTGGAAGAGGCAGGAGGATCCTCCATAGGACGCTTACCAGAGGCTTTTTCTCCTAAAAGTTGGGAGTGTTCAGAGTACGCTCCTTGAGAAGAGGCACAACCCTAAGAATGATCAGACCCTAAGTCTACTTGCTCAGGAGGCGCGGAAGAGGGTTTTGCCTTTGAGCGGGTACTTTTTCTGGTGGAAGAAAAGGGGTTTTTGGAAGATTTTGCCATGGAAGAAGAGAGGGTTGGTACAGGTTGAAGAAAGAAGGTGGAGATGAAAGGGACCGAAAAAGGCTTAACTTAAAGAGAAGAGATTTGACGGTTGAGTACAGAAAAGGAAAGAGTGTCAGTCGAAGCGACGTGATGACTGGCTTTCCAACTTTGACTGCAAACTGATGGGAAACAGAATAAAAAGAGTGGGAAAAACCGACTGCGTAATTAATGCACTGAAAATGAGTAATTATGACAAGTTTTTAAAAAATAACACTTTGGTCCTAAGAGTTTTTTGAAAAACAAATGATGCCAAGATTTTCTTCAAGAACAAAATCTTTCTTCCAACAATGGTTTAGTAAAAATATCAGATAATTGGGCAGAAGTGCCAACAAAAGCTAATTCTATGTCACCTTTAAGAACATGATCTCTAATAAAATGATGTTAAATGTCTATATGCTTTGCTTTAGAATGATGCAAATGATTTTTAGAGAGACAAATTGCACTAGAATTATCACAAAAGATTTGTATAGGTTTGAAGGAAAGTTCATAGTCACCCAATTGATGGGACATCCACAGGAGTTGTGCACAGCATTGACCAATGGCAATGTACTCAGCTTTAGTAGTGGACAAGGCGACTGATGCTTGATTTTTACTGTTCCAGGATATTAAAGCCTTTCCTAGTAATTGACAAGTGCCACTCGTGCTTTTCCTGTCTTCTTTATCACCCGCTAAATCTGCATATGAGAAACCTTCTAATTTAAACGAGTTAGAGCGAGGATACCATAATCCATAAGATACTGTGCCAATAAGATATTGAATAATTCTTTTTACAGCAGTTAGATGTGACTCCTTGGGAGCCGACTGAAACCTGGCACATTTACAAACGCTGAACATAATATCTGGTCGACTTGCGGTCAGATACAGTAGTGATCCAATCATTCCTCTGTATTTTGTTTCATCAACTGGAGTACCCTGTTCGTCCTTATCCAAATTTGTAGCCGGACTCATAGGAGTGCCAATTGATTTTGCATTGCTCATGCCAAAATTTTGGATCAGCTCCTTTGTATATGTAGTTTGACAGATGAAGGTTCCTTCTTCAGATTGATGAATTTGAAGCCCAAGGAAAAATGTGAGTTCACCCATCATGCTCATTTCGAATTCGCTTTGCATGAGGTTTGCAAATTCCTTGCACATAAGAGAGTTAGCACTACCAAAGATAATGTCATCAACATAAATTTGAATGATAAGATTACCTTCTGTTGATCGTTTAATGAATAGAGTAGTATCAATTTTACCTCTGGTGAACCCATGATTAATAAGGAAGGTACTTAACCTGTCATACCAAGCACATGGAGCCTGTTTCAGTCCGTATAGGGCCTTAGTAAGCTTGTACACATGATAAGGGAATTTTGAATCTTCAAAGCCTGGAGGTTGTTTTACAAAAACTTCCTCTTCGATGAATCCATTCAGAAAAGCGCTTTTGACATCCATTTGAAACAATCTGAATCCCTTAAATGATGTATAAGCTAACAGGATTCGTATAGACTCTAATCGAGCTATTGGGGCAAAGGTTTCATCGTAGTCGACTCCTTCTTGTTGTGAATAGCCTCGAGCAACTAATCTGGCTTTGTTCCTTATGACTTGTCCTTCTTCGTTTAATTTGTTCCCGAACACCCATTTTGTTCCAATGACGGATACATTTTCAGGTCGGGGTATCAGCTTCCATACTTGATTCTTGCTGAATTGATCTAGTTCTTCTTGCATGGCTTTCACCCAGCTTGAATCCTTCAAAGCTTCCTCTACCTTTTTTGGCTCTATTTGAGAGATCAAAGCAATATTTGCTTTCTTTTTAAGGGCAGCCCTGGTTTTTATTCCTTCGTTTGGATCTCCTATGATATATTTCTGTGGATATTCAGTTTCATTTCTCCATTCATTTAGTCGAACAGTGCTTGTAGTCGACTCCGTACATTGTTCTGGAGTGTTATTGCTAACTTTTTCAGTCGACTCAACCACATCTGCAGGATTAGTTGACTCCTGTGATTTTCCTTTGTCCTGAACTTCTTGAGTTTGATCTTCGTCACCTGCATTAATGCCTTTCTCGACCAAGGGATTATTTTCATCGGATATAACATGAACATATTCTTCTACGCATAAAGTACGTTTATTAAAGACTCTGAATGATCTGCTATTTAATGAATAACCAAGAAAAATACCTTCATCACTTCTTGGATCAAATTTTCCAAGATTATCCTTACCATTGTTATGAATGAAGCACCTGCTTCCAAATGGATGAAAATAACTGATATTTGGACGTTTACCTTTCCAGAGTTCATAGGGAGTCTTTTTCAGAATAAGCCTTATGAGACAACGGTTGATGACACGCAGTACTCACACCTTCAGCCCAGAAATGATTTGGGAGTGAATGTTCTAATAACATGGTTCTTGCCATGTCTTGAAGTGTTCTGTTCTTTCTTTCCACAACTCCATTTTGCTGTGGTGAACGGGGTGCGGAGAAATTGTGAGTGTAACCTTGATCGTTACAGAAATCTTCAAATGCTTTACTTTCAAACTCGCCTCCATGATCGCTTTGAATTTTTGAGATCATATAGCCCTTTTATCTTTCAATCCTCTTGCAGAAAACTTCAAAATTTCTTAAGGCTTCATCTTTATGAGATAAGAAAATTACCCAAGTAAAACGTGAAAAGTCATCAACAATAACAAAAGCATATTTCTTGCCTCCTATGCTAGCAGTTCTAGTAGGTCCAAATAAGTCCATATGAAGTAATTGCAACGGTTTTGAAGTAGACACTATGTCTTTGTTTTTGAAAGAGTTTCTAGTTTGCTTACCCATCTGACATGCATCACAAATATGAGTTCTAGAGAAATTCAGTTTAGGTAAGCCAATAACTAAATCATGCTTGGATAATTTTTCAATCAAATGCATGTTGGCATGTCTTAGTCTTCTGTGCCACAACCAGGGATCATCAGATATAGAAGTTAGGCAAATGTGACCATCTATATTTTCAAATCCATCAAGTATGTAAACATTTCCGTACCTTTTTCCAGGAAGAATTACTTTACCTGATTCGTCTTCTATGGCACAACCTGTTCTCTTAAACTTTACCTCATATCCTGAGTCACAGAGTTGACTTATACCGAGGAGGTTGTAGTTTAGTCCATCAATAAGATATACCTCAGTAATGTCACAGTTGTTGTTGAAAGGAATAGTTCCAGTTCCAACTATTTTGCCTCTTGAATCATCTCCAAATTTGACGCTTCCTCCATCAATCTTCGTAAAGAGATTTTTGTCACCTGTCATGTGACTGGAACACGCACTATCTAGGTACCATTATCCTTTGCGACTTATTCTGTGGTGTTCCTGCAATACATAATAATTACTTTCTTTTAGGTACCCAAGCTTTCTTGGATCCTGGTGAGTTAGTGTTACCGGGTTCAGAATTTTTAGGTTTCCAAACCCATCCAGACATATGATGTTTACGAAATTGACAACCAGAATATTTATGCTCGCTTTTGTTACAGTAGTGACATTTAGCCGCAGACCTATTTTCAGGTCTTTCATAAGCATTGGAACTAGCTATCATGAGATTAGCTGATTCCGTTCCAGTTGATTTGTAAGTCGACTGGTCCGACCGACTGGTCGATTTAGTTCTGATTGGTTCCTTTCCAGTTGACTTGTAAGTCGTCTGGTTTGATCTAACAGAACTGTGACTGGTGGATTTGCGCAAGTTGTTAAGCTGCATTTGCAATTCCTCAAACTCTTCTTGAAGTACGTCCTTTTCAATTTCACATACTTCATGTTTGAGTTTCCAGTCTTTGATTTCCATAGTGAGTCTCTTAAGCTCATTCATCATTTTTTGAGACTCTTTTAAGGTGGAATCAAGAATGTCCTGCAATTCATTACATCTATCACAGTCATAAAACAGTTTTCATCGTCTGAATCATCTTCATCTGTCCAGCATCCTGAAGTTTTGTTGATCTCATTTTCTAGGATTGTCATGAAGCAGAGATTTGCTATTTCTTCACGGTCTGAGTCATCCTCATCACTCCAGCTTCCAAATGATTTGTTTTTGTTTAATCCTCTAGAGATCTTCCTTTTCACTTCTGGACACTCCGCTTGGATGTGTCCAAATTTTCCACATTCGTAGCATTTTCCATCATTCTTATCTTGTTCGTTGTATTGTCTAGATCTTATTGGTGGAAATCTTCATTTCTTTGTTTTCTATATCTTCTCATCAGTCCATCCATGTTTCTAGACATCATAGCAATTTCTTCTTGTAGGGCTTCAGGATCATCAATTTCATTTTCAGCCGCTTCAGTAGTAGTTTTGAATGCAACACTTTTCTTTTTCTCCTCTTGATTTGTCTTTTTCAGGTGTGTTCTTTCAAAAGCAATGAGCTCTCCTCGAAGTTCATCATATGATAACTTGTTAAGATCTTGAGACTCCAGGGTGACCACTTTGGTCTGCCAAGTGGTTGGTAGACTTCTGAGAATTTTCCTAACCTGATCGCCACTGGTGTAAGGTTTGCCAAAAGCTTTCAAGTCGGTGATTATCTTACTGAACCTGGCAAACATTTCTTCGATGGATTCTCCTTCCTTCATTGAGAACAGTTCATAGTCGTGCACTAGCATATTGATGTGAGTTTCCTTTACTTTGCTGGTACCTTCATAGGTAACCTCAAGTTTGTCCCACATCTCTTTGACTTTATCACAGCTAGATATTTTCTCATATTCTTCACCACTTATCGCATTGTGAAGCAGATTTCTTGCCTTGTTATTTATTTGGACAGCTTCCAGTTGTTCTTTTGTGTATGAGTCTATGTCATCAGGGTCAGCGAGTGGTGGAGTGCTTGCAGGCAGTGGGTAGTTTCCCTTCTTGATAACTCTCCACACCTTGACGTCGTATGCCTTGGTGAAGACTTCCATTCGAATTTTCCAGTGGGAGAAATGTTGTCCATTGAAGTAAGGTGGCCTTACTTGTGAAGTTCCTTCCTGAAAGAGAGCTCCTATGATAACCTGATTTGCCATGATCTTTTTCTCACAAGCTGTTAAGCAGAAAACAAAAGTGTGAGCCTTGCTCTGATACCAATTGAAAGTACAAGAGGGGGGGGGGGGGTGAATTGTAGATATTTATAGTTAATCGTTAATAAGTTTACTTAAAACTTAAGTAGTCGACTAAATATGGAAATCTTGCAGATATAGTAATTCGAGGTAATAAGCAGAAAGTAAATGCAGAAATTAAAGACACCAGGAACTTTTATACTGGTTCGGATTCAATGTGAATCCTAATCCAGTCCCCTTGGGTTGCAAGGGATTTCTCTTCAAGTGAATAAGTTTTCTTTCGAGTACAGATTTGATGTATGTCGCTCAGTTTCACTAGCACTCGTTTGATACAATGCCTCACCAGTTGTATGCCCTCTTTCTATCCCTGACTTGTTACACAGCAGATCTATATCGGCTACTATGCTTGTTTTGCAGTAGGATGAAGAGAGTTATTTTGGTTTGATCAAAGTATACTAAGGATGGAGTTACACTGCGAATTTATAAAAGGATAAATGGTGAAGGCTTGTCAACCCAAGGGTTTTGATCCTTGGACAGAGTTGATTCTTTCCAAGAATAAAGAACTATCCGTTGCTTCTCTTCAGATCTTTTCCTTCGGCAGATAACGGGTTTGACAGGATTCTTCCTTGATTGTTGGACCTTCCAATCTTGACAGCTGTCCGGATCTTCTAGCTTTAATTGTTCTTCAGTGATTTGATCTGACTCGTCAATCACAGATTGCGTTAAATCTTTATTCCATTATGGCAGATTTGATTTCCCAGAATCATGGAGCTAATCCTGATTTGCTGATGTAGTACTGTTTCTTTCCTTGTACATTGTAAGTATTTCAGGCAGCTTCCCTTCTGAATAATTTCCTTCCTTGTTCGACATAGTCGTTCCAATAGTTCCTTTTTACTTCTTTGAACTCCTGCACATGCATATTAATTTCATCATTAAAATATGATCTAACATGCCAGGGCCTGCGGATGCCTGTAGGACTAACTTGGGTCTCCGGGAAGCAGTGATAGCAACCAACCTCATGATCAGCCACTAGCTCCAAAATCTGCACAGAAAGTGCAAAGTTCAGTATCAGTACAACCGACCCCATGTACTAGTAAGTGCCGAGTCTAACCTCGACAAAGTAGTGATGAGGTTACGGCGGGGCATACAACATATATAACCTGCAACAATTTATACTAAACAAAGAGGAAATACATGATGTAATAAAGCAATAACTGGCATTTAAATAAACTTGGAACCCGGATGTTCTACTAGTATTCAGCTATAACCAATCCTTAAGGGTGTTTCAACATCACAGTACTGGGCCTCAATAGAAAGGGAAACATAATAACAACTGATGCGGCGTGCATCCCGATCCCAACATATAACCAATAACAGTATCAATGCACACCCATATTCCTCCTTGTTGCGGCGTGCAACCTATCCCACATGTCCACCCTTATTACTCCTCAACACATATCACCCTTATTCCTCCTGTTGCGGCATGCAACCCGATTCCACCTGTCCTCCCTTATAAACCCTTGCTGCGGCGTGCAACCCGATCCCACCAGACAATCACATTTCACCCTTATTCCTCCTGTTGCGACGTGCAACCTGATCCCAATATATATATATATATATATATATATATATATATATATCAGCACCAAACACAAAAGAATAAAGACAAGAGTTTCACAAGCTAACTCAAATCCCACATTACTTATACCTCAATCCTCACGATTGAATATCACTACGATTATGAAACTTCACCAATCAAAACTACTCAACGAGACCAACTAAGGTGCACCATAAGGCACAATTAATTCAATATAAGCCAACAGGGTAATAACATGAAGCTACAAAGCCAATAATACTTCAACGGGAACATCAACAGATAACAGGAACCGTTAAATAATTCAATAAAGAGAACAACAATTAATATGAAGTAATTAAACATGGAATCATTTAGGAGGAAGTAGCAATTAAGGCAGGAAAGCAAGATATAGGGAAACGAGGAAAGGAAACGGGCTAAACAAGTAATTTGGTGATGCTTCGGTACTCGCCACCACACCTATATTCCACACACATGATATTTCACATAGGAAGAAAGTCGGGGATCCCTAGTCTCTCAAGTCAAGGTTAGACCAAACACTTACCTCAAGCCAACGGGTATTTCAAAGCTCAACCACCGCTTTACCTCTCGATTCCACCACTAATTCACTCGTATCTAGCCATAATTAACTTAATAACATCAACAAACGCTAAAGAAACCAATTTCAATAAGCAATCATAGATTTCCCAATATTTTTCCCAAAAATTCAAAATCGACCCCGGGCCTGCTTGGTCAAAACTCGAAGTTCGGAGAAAAACCCGATTATCCATTCACCCCCAAGCCCGGATATACAATTAGTTTCGAAATCCGACCTTAAATTGATGTCCAAAATCCCCCAAATTCGAAATTCCTACATTCTACCCAAGAACACCCAATTTCCCATGAAAACCCCTAGATTTTGAAATGAAATCATCTAATAAGATGAAATAGATTGAAGAAAATGAGTTAGAAATCACTTACCTATGATTTGGAGAAGTTTGGGTCTTTGAAAAATCGCCTAGGGAGGTTTAGGGTTTGAGAGAATTGAAAAATGGGTGAAATCCCGTCAAAAATCTCACTTAATAGGCTGCAGTTATCGCAATTGCAATGAGGGGTTCGCAATTGCGAACCCTTTGAATTTACTGCTACCTTCGCATTTGCGACACATATGTCGCATTTGCGACTTCTGGGGCCTTCGCAATTCCGGCCAAAGTTTTGCATTTGCGAGGTTGGCTTTCCCAGGCCTTCTTCGCATTTGCGACAATATTGTCGCATTTCCTAGGCCGACAAACTTTGCATTTGCGAAGCGTGATATCGCATTTGCGAGATCAGAGGCCTGTGCAAAACACCATATGCATAGCTGAGTTTTCTTAAGTTCTAATCACTCTGTGGCCTATCCAAAACTCACCCCGAGCCCTCGGGCCTCCAAACCAAACATGCACATAAGTCTAAAACACCATACGGACAAGGTCATGCGATCAAATCATCAAAATAACATCAAAAACTACGAATTTAACCTCAAACTCATGATTTTCCTCAAGAACACTTCAAATTTATTATTTTCACAACCGGACGTCCGACTCACGTCAAATCAACTCCGATTCTCACCAAATTTTGCAGATAGAACTTAAATATCATAGCAGACTTGTACCGGGCTCCGGAACAAAAAATACTGGTCCGAGACCAATGAGTTCAAATATTAATTCATTTTTTTATTTCCTTTAAAAACCAGCAAAACGATTTTCTTCAAAAATTGATTTATAAAGCTAGGGTCCTCGGAATTTGATCCCGGGCATGCGCCCAAGTCCCATTTTTTTCTACGGACCCTCCGGGACCGTCGAAACACGGGTCCGGGTCCGTTTACCCAAAATGTTGACCGAAGTCAACTAAAATCATATTTTAAAGCTAAAAATTATTATTTCTTAAATTTTTCACACAAAAGCTTTCTGGAATCGCACCCGGACAATTCACGCATATCGAGGAGAGATAAAAGGAGGTTTTCAAGGCCTCATGACATGGAAACGGATTCTAAAACAAAAGATGACTTTTTGGGTCATCACAGATCTGGTATCACAACTTAGCCCCTAACTCTATTGATTCGTTTGCTATGTTGGCGGACGCCTTCGCGAAAGCACACGTCGGGGCCATAAAGGTGGCCGCAAGAAAATCGGTCGTCTTCAAAATAAAACAAAGGGATGATGAGATGCTAATGGTGTCCGTCTCCTGGTTTCAGATGGAAGGAATGGAATTACCACCAGTTTTCGATGATTGGGCAGTTCAAGCCTTTATGCAAGGTTTGAATGAATGAAGCTCGATTGCATCTTGACAGCTAAAGCAGAACTTGATCGAATATCCAATTGTGACGTGGTCGGATGTTCAAAATCTTTATCAATCAAAAATTAGGGTTGAGGACGACCGGCTAGAAGCCCCTTCTGGCTCGGTTCATCCTAATAGATTCGCAGCCAAGCCCCCAAGGGACACAGACCAGGGATCAAGATTTAACAAAGAACGGTATCAACCATATGCCGATCGAAGGAACAACGGCCTGAGCCAAAACACCTATCGGAGCGATCGAAGAAGTGACTGAGGTCAAGGTTCCCGAGGACTCATGAGCAAGAACGGGTTCGATAAGTACGCCGACCCCGCCGAGGTCCCTCGATTATCAGAATACAACTTCAGCATAGATGCATCAGGGATCGTCTCAGCTATTGGGAGAATCAAAGATACTAAGTGGCCCAAGATAATATAGACCGATCCCTCCCAAAGGAACCCGAACTTGATGTGCAAGTATCATGGCACGCATGGTCATAGAACAGAAGATTGTAGGCAGCTAAGGGAAGAAATGGCTAGGTTATTCAATGAGGTCCACCTTCGAGAAGTCCTAAGTGATCGAGCTATGAATCACTTCAGGGAGAGAGATATAGGCAGGAAGAATAAGCCTCAAGAACCTCAACATGTCATTCACCTGATCATCGGTCGAGTCAAGGTTCCACAGGGACCTATATTCAAATGTACCAAAGTATCCATCACAAGAGAAAAACGGATTCTGGATTACATGCCTGAGGACACCAACACATTCAACAAGGAAGACATCGAGGCCTTATCTCTGCCTCACATCAACGCACTAGTAATTTCTGTCCTTGTAAATGAAGTTCAAGCTAAACGTGTTCTCGTGGATCCACGTAGTTCGGCAAATATACTCAAGTCAAAGGTCGTGGAGCAGCTCGAGCTGCTTGATCAAATCATACCGGCATCTCGAGTCTTGAACGACTTCAACATGGCAAGCGAAACAACGAAGGGAGAAATCATCCTCCCAGTCAACGTAGCCAAAACCGTACAAGACAACAAATTTCATGTCACCGAAGGTGACATGAGGTATAATGTTTTGCTTTGAAGGCCATGGATCCATAGCATGAGAGCGGTGTCGTCGACCCTTCATCAGATGATGAAGTTCCCAACGAAGGATGGCATAAAAACATTATATGGAGAACAGTATGCAGCTAAGGAGATGTTTGCAGTACACGACTTGACTCCGGTATCGACACCATCCATACCAGAAAAGTCAAAAGACAAGCATGAGGCCAAATCAATTACAGACCGTACCCTCGATTAAGCCCGAGGGAAAGATGATTGATGAACATGTTATCAAGGATGAAGAAGAAGATTTCCTCACCCCCCGAGTCTTCGTTGCCCCTGAGGAATCGGATGCGACGAAGTCCACGGTCGAAGAACTCGAGCATGCCGTATTGATTGAGCATCTTCCTGAGCGAAAGGTATATCTAGGGACGGGGTTAACCCTCGAACTCAGGATAAAACTTATTCAATTTCTTATCAGTAACATCGATTGCTTCGCCTGGTCCCACTTCAATATGACACGGATCCCAACAGAGATAACTACCCATCGACTAAGTATCGATCCCAGGTTTAAACTGGTGAAGCAAAAGAGGAGACCTCAGTCCGAGGTAAAGCATGCATTCATCAAAGAAGAGGTAACCAAACTTCTAAATATAGGATCCGTTAGGGAAGTAAAATATCCCGAATGTCTAGCTAACGTAGTAGTAGTCCCTAAAAAGGGGAATAAACTTAGAATGTGTGTAGACTACAAGGATCTGAACAAGGCATTCCCTAAAGATTCCTTCCCATTGCCCAACATCGATCATTTGATCGATGCAACGGGCGGCCACGAGATCCTTACTTTTCTTGATGCCTACTCCGGATACAACCACATTCAAATGAACCCGGAGGACCAAGAAAAGACTGCGTTCATCACCAAGTATGGTACGTATTGTTATAATGTAATGCCCTTCGGGCTAAAAAATGCAGGAGCCACACATCAATGACTAGTTAATAAGATGTTCGAACATCAAATAGGAAATCCATGGAAGTTTATATTGATGACATGTTAGTTAAGTCCCTGCGCGCAGGGGACCATTTGACCCATTTACAGATGACGTTCGATATCCTAAGAAAGTACAAAATGAAGCTTAACCCCGAGAAATGCGCTTTTAGAGTCGGCTCGAGCAAGTTCTTGGGCTTCATGGTGTCGAACAGGGGTATCGAGATCAACCCCGATAAAATCAAAGCCATCGAGGAAATCACCGTGGTCAACAATGTGAAAGATGTGCAACTGCTGACCGGACGGATAACTGCCCTGGCCGATTTATCTCGAGGTCATCGGATCGGTGCCATCATTTCTTTTCCCTACTCAAGAAGAAGAACAACTTCGCATGGACTCCGGAGTGCCAACGAGCCTTGGAAGAATGAAACGGTATCTCTAGAGCCCACCCCTGCTCCATACTCCGAAGGAGGACGAAACACTTTACTTGTATCTAGCCGTGTCCAAGGTAGCAGAAAGCAGCATGTTGGTTTGAGAAGAGCAAGGTACGCAATTTCCTGTCTATTATGTGAGTCGGACCCTAGGAGATGCTGAAACCAGGTACCCACATCTGGAAAAGTTAGCTCTTGCATTAATTAGCGCATCTAGGAAATTAAGGCCATATTTTCAATGCCATCATATATGTGTACTAACTACGTACCCACTTCGAAATGTCTTGCATAAACCCGAGTTATCGGGAAGATAGGCTAAATGGAACATCGAGCTTGGAGGATATGGTATCGAATATCAGCCTCGGGCGACTATCAAGTCTCAAATTTTGGCAAACTTCGTAGCCGATTTCACGCCTGCCCTCGTACCCGAAGTAAAAACGGAACTCTTGCTAAAAACGGGTACGTCATCAAGGGTATGGGCCCTCTTCACAGACGGTGCCTCGAATGTGAAAGGATCCGGGCTTGGCATCGTTTTGAAACCACCTACAGGCGGTATCATTAGGGAGTCTATCAAAATTTCTAAGTTGACTAACAATGAGGCCGAGTATGAGGCCATGATTGCTGGTCTCGAACTAGCCAAGGGCGTTGGGGCAGAAGTCATCAAGACAAAATGTGACTCCCTTTTGGTAGTAAATCAAGTAAACGGGAGCTTAAAGGTTCGAGACGATTGAATGCAGAGGTACTTAGACAATCTTCAAGTGACATGCACCATTTCAGGGAATGGACACTTGACCACGTACCTCGGGAGCAAAATAGCCAGACCGATACACTTGCACACTTGAGGTCATCGGTAGAAGAAGATGATATCGTCCCGGGGACTGTCGTCCAACTATCGAAGTCGGTGGTCGAAAAGGCCATGCAGAGATTAATTCAACAAGTTTAACATGGGATTGGAGAAATAAGTACATCGACTACTTAAAACATGGGAAGCTCCTCGTGGACCTAAAAGAACCAAGAACACTTCGAGCCAAAGCAGCTCGATTCTCACTCGACGAAAATGGAACGCTGTATAGAAGAACCTTCGATGGACCACTGGTAGTGTGTTTGGGACCTGGGGACACCGATTATGTACTACAAAAAATCCACGAGGGCACTTGTGGGAACCATTTGTCACGCCCCGAGCCTGGGGGGAGACCGGCACCTGGTGCCTCATCTATCCTAGAGTACCAACTTGCGACTAAGAGACTCTGATATGTATACCCTGGCCATGGGTCGCATTACAAGATAATGTGCAATGCGAAATATAAAACTGCATAGAGACTAACATTGACTAAATGTCAACATACAGCTGGGCCGGCAAGGCCGTCATAATTACTACAACTGACAAGCCAATAAATCATACGTACAGGGCCTACAAGCCCAACATACTGCACTAACTGACAGGATATGTCTACAAGCCTCTACTGATAGATGTAGTGTGATCGTAACAGGGCCCCGACCTACCCATATCCTATCTACATATGTACACAAGATGCACATAAAACTTCTAGACCCTCCAACTCCGAAGGACGGGGAGCTTACCGATAAAGCTGAACTCGGGCAAAGACCTACTGAGGAGGTCTACCCGTCTGTCTGTCTGAACCTGCACGCATGATATGCAGCCCCCCAAAAAGGGACGTCAGTACGAAACAATGTACTGAGTATGTAATGCAATATACTGAAAGGTGAAGCTGAACTGATAATATAATAACTGAAAACACCTACGGGTCAAAGATAANTTACACGTCTCAAAAATGCCCTCTTCCATAATTTTTTTTTTCTTCTTTTCCATAAATAACACTTACCCAAATATGTCAAAGATTCTAAAAGAAGAATATCTCAAAAGTAATTCCCTTTGCACAAGGAGAATTTTAATATTTTTTTCTTTTTTGAGTTTTAGACTTTTTTCGGTACAATTTTATTTTAACTGAAAATATACCTTTAATATATTTAAAGTATATTACATAATTTACAATGTAAATATTCCATCAATATTTCATATGTGTTATGAAACAATAAAAAGTAGAAGAACAATATTGCAGAGAAAGAAAGAGATAGGAAATTCTTATTGAATTTTGTGATGAATTACAATGTAATAGAACACTCTATTTATAGGGAAAGAGTGACTTAGCCACCAAATAATAATTCCTAAAATCTCTCTAAATATAGACATTCACCATAAATAAAATTCTATTTATAACACTCCCCCTGAATGTCTATTCAAGAGATAATGTGCCTCGCTAAAATCTTAACTAATATAAAACCCAGTGGGAAAAAATTATTGAGAATGAAAAAGAGTACACATATCTAACAATACGCCTTTTGGTTGTCTCATTAAAAACCTTGCAAGGAAAACCCAGTGGGACAAAACCTTGTAAGGAAAAAAGAGTGCAACGCGCATTAACTCCCCCTGATGAGAGCATCAATTCACATCCTTGAGCCTTCCCATCCCAATCTTGTGCACTAGCTTCTTGAAGGTTGACGTCGGCAAAGATTTGGTGAATAAATTCGCTATGTTAACTCCAATGAATATGTTGCACCTTGAAAATCATCGCTATCATATTATCATGCTTATAGTTATAGCAAGATACCTTTGCGCACAAATTGCACTTAGGATATGGTCATTCGTGACCAAAAAATTCTCCAAGAATGCATATGCTATCAGCATTTTAAATTGTTCATGGATTGCCATATAAGTATAGTCAACAAGCCATATAAATAGAGTTTAGATTTACATCAAGTTCTCATGTCATGCCAGACATATAAGATACATAAAGGTGATAGTACACACCATTGACTTTATACTTTTAAGTGTTTGAACTGCAGGTCCAAAACTATTTGTCTTTCATATGAAACCAAATTCTACTTGAATTGTTTCTCCAGACTTAAGATCCTCATAGATTTTCAGTGCTATAATCAATGTCGTCGACAAACATTTTATATCGGTTCCAGCTTTATTTTCATAAAGACATGACATAGAGATCTCTTCATTCATATTTTCAATGACCTGAATCTATCATGAGATTTTATGAAGTGTTATGTCATGTAATCTTCTAGATCACTTGCCTCCTTTATTATGATCATTTTGATCATTTGCTCATCTTCTTTATCAAGAAGTTTATTTGAAACCGATTGTCTATACGCTTTAAACTTACCATAGACTTTGTCCTTCTAGGACTTAATAAGAGCATTTGCAATGAGAATATAGTTACTTTCATTGGGTCAGCAAATGAGTCCAGCATGCTTGGCAATATATTGCAGATGAATTATCTTTTATGAACTTCAAGTTCATATTATCTTATTCGAGGATCTAGATGTACACGTGATAATTCATTACACGTAACTTTTTCTCAACTGTTTATCTTGTCTGTCTCCCCCTCATGTTATAAAAACTAACTTGCTTCCTCAATTTTGAAAATCCATCTTTGTGCGTTATGGTGTTAACCAAAATGTAAACCGCACATCAATAATAATAAGATGGAATTATTTGGTTCCTGACCCCGAACCACTTGTGAGGGGAGAAAATAATATACTTTGGTATATAACGTATATCAAACTGATATAGATAACTTTGTTCTCATAAGCAATTGTTTAGCTATTAAGTAGAGGCACTTAATAAATTATTTTGCTAAACCAATTGTGATGTAAACCAACTTATCAAGATGAACTTCTTGAATAAAAAATCTGAAAATTATGCTCGAAATTAAATTATTGAGCAAGTTACCTCGCAAACACCATGTTGCGGGCTAATAATAATCGCATATGTAACCATATCATAGATGCATCTTATGTAGTATACATGGCACGTGAATGAGCTCATATTCACCTTTGATATTTCCAGCATTCATGAGATTCACTCCCAATTTTAGTTGATCTATTAATTAATGAGAACAAGCAATACAAGAGAATTCGTAAAGAACTTTCTAGTTCTTTAATATTTACTCATGTGAATTCTTTTTTATTTTTGCACATCATACTTAAATTGATATGGGTAAACCAATTATGTCAACTGAATAAATTATCAATATTCATAAACTTCATATTTACACCATGACGTGTGCAATTATCAATAAACTCCAAGTTTATTATGATATGGGCTTTTATATCAATAAACTTCTCTTTATTGTGGCATTCTTTTGTTTGTGTAGTACAAACTGGAGAATAAAGCGGGTAGCTTTTCACATACATATTACCCCGCTACAAGTTGTAGTAATAAAAGATATTAAATCTTTCCTTTATTTATAGTCTCAGTATGACCAACCTCTTTCGCGAATACTTTAGAAACTCAATAAGTTTCTTTGAGACTTACTACAACACAACGTCTTATTGATATCAATTTTCTCCAAAATAGTATAATTGGCTCTTCTAGAGCTCTCAATTAATTTTGTACTACCACATATTCATCAACATCCATATGGTGAATATCTCTTTTAAAGAGAAAGTTATACCATTATGGTTATGGTCAAAATTATATGCAAGATCTGTTTCTTGCATTACCGTTGTCTTTTAATAATCATATTACCAAAATATTTTGGCGTGCAATAGGTACGTGACCAATGACCATTCATGCCATAATAATGACATTATTTTCTTATATCATCTCAAACCTCCTTCTACAGGTGAGTGTGGTATATACCACTAGCACACTCATATTCTTCCAAAAATGAATATGTATTCATAAATCAGATGTTGTCACATTCACATCATGAACCATAGTCATCTGTATGTGCTTTACGAAATCTTATGTCAAATCGATGACAAACATAACTTCATAGAGTGAAGGCTTATTTTGAGAATTCTTATTATTCTCATTACCACGATAATGACGATTATAATTTCGTCTATTACCACGTCCACATCCATTGATATCTTTATGGTAATAATTTTTTCTTCTTTCATACTTATTACATATTGCCATCACATTCTCTTAAGGGAATGAGAATGAAGCAAATTCAATGGGACGTGTCTTCAATTCTTTGCCCACAATCATACCTGAATTTGATCATGGCAAGACATAGAAATTTTACCACTTTGGGTGGTTATAATTTCTTTCAAACTCTATTAGAGTTAAAATCAAGATTTATTTTCTTTGCTTGTATTTAAAATTAAAATATAGAATGTTTAAGAATCTAAAAGAGAAAAATAAAGTAAGATACTTACCTTAAATCCAGAATTTAATCATGAAGGAAGTTCATGGAACAATTAACAATCATTATGCTCAATCCCAAAGCTTCTACTCAATTGGATAGAGTCTCGTGCTGATAACGTGTTATGAAATAATAAATGAAGAACAAGAGTATTGCAGAGAAAGAGAGAGAGAGGGAATTCTTATTGAATTTTATGATGAATTACAATGTAATAGAACTCTCTATTTATAGGGAAATAGTGACTTAGTCACCAAATAATAATTCCTAGAATCTTTCTAAATATATTCACCATAAATAAAATTCTATTTATAACAATATGTATATTATTTATATGTACTTATACCCCACACACACACACATCATAATACATTATTATATCGATATTATTCAAAGTATAGTGCTAGCATATACCTTACATAAAATTTAATCTAAAATATTAACATGCCACTAATATGTATATAGTAGAAAAAAATATGTCACATATTCTATTTATATACGGATAATTTATACAAATAAACATGTTAAATTAGTGCAAAATATAAATGGCATATTAATAATATCTATCTACAACAACAACAACAACAACAACTACCCAGTAAGGGAGGAGACAATTCATTAGTAGCTCCAGTAGAAACCGTAATAGTAACAGAAACATAACAACCAAAAGATAAATGACATGCAATAACAGTAACCAGTAACTAAGGCCCGGGGCTAAGATAAACAACAAGGATAGTGTGAATTCAACATAAACTGCAAGCTATCTAAGATCAACCCTAATTCGACCCCGCCTCACCCCGGTATGAAGTAAGCAAAAACTCTACTACCCCCTAACCTGCAACCCTAATGCTTGACCTCCAAACCTTCCTATCAAGGGCCATGTCCTCAGAAATCTGTAGTCGTACCATGTCCTGCCCGATCACCTCTGCCCAATACTTCTTAGGCCTCCCTCTACCCCTACTCATACCCACCACGGCCAACCGCTCACACCTCCTCACCGGAGCATCAAGGCTTCTCCTCCGCACATGCCCGAACCATCTGAGCCTCGCTTCCCGCATCTTGTTATCCACAGGGGCCACGCCCACCTTCTTCCGAATATCTTCATTTCTAATCTTGCCTATCCTAGTGTGCCCGCACATCCACCTCAACATCCTCATCTCTGCTACTTTCATCCTCTGGATATGGTAGAGCTGTGGTTAGACCGGCCATGTTGTATGGGGCATATATATATATATATATATATATATATATATATATATATATATATATAAAACTGCTCTGCCGCAGTAGGCTCGCTCATAGGCGCTCGGCCATACTAGGCTCTATATCTCGACCAACTGGGCTCGCTCATAGGCGCTCAGCCGCAATAGGCTCGGTGTATAACTTACCATCTGATCAGAGGTTGCCCAATAGGGGCCTGCCCATCGATTATAGCTCGATGGTAATGAAAATTATGTAATACTGTATATATAAACTCTCTGCTCTCTTGATTGGAAGAAGGAAATACTCAACTAAATATGATGTCACAATACGGAGAATATTATAACTTACAAGACTAGAAAAATATACGTAAATTCCGGGATATGAATTTTTCTTTATGCCTCGTTATCAAACTTGTTTAATAATGAGATCATGGACAATAAAGGAAGAGCTTAGCCTTAACATACCTGGAGTAGGGGAAAATCCGTATGATGTCTTTAAAAAAGAAGTACACCGTACTCCCTTAGAACCGCAAAATTTTACGTTGCTAAATCATGTTGGAACCGTTGAAACTTGTAGGATCTAATCTTAGTGTATTTGAGAATGAACGGTTGAAGAATTATAAGGACGGATCACGTTCTGGTTGTGGTTTCTTTTGGTTAAAGACGTTCTGTATGTTTCTTTTTTTGGGTTGAAAGCTTACTAATGATGGCTTATTTTGTTGAAAGAATGAAAGAAGCCTTATAGTCTTTAGTCCATGAAATGAATGGCTTGAAAGAATAAAAGAAGCCTTATAGTCTTTAGTCCATGAAATGAATGGACATTATGCCACCTTAACAAGATTCACGCTTAGTCATTCCTTAGCTAGCTGCCACGTTATTTTCGGGGTTGTGTAATCTCATAATTTATTTATTAATTAGGTAATATCCCGCTACTCGGTAATTAACCAATTACCCGCATAATTAAAAATTATCTCAAATTACTTAAAATTCTACTTATTTTTAATATACTTTATACATCATATTATCATGGTCATATGGTACCTTGTATGGTACTAGTCCATAAGTATCGGGTATTATTACTCGGACCGTATTTTATCCAGATCGACAACCTTCATCGAAACTCATTTTCTTTAATTCGTGTACCCTTTATCCTTCATGGCCCTTACTTATTGCTTGTTATAAATAGCATAAATATGCTAATCTCAAGATAATCTCATCCCCCAGTCTACGACAATTAACAGAAGATGAAACTTTAACGTACGAGAAACGCGAGATGTAACATCCTTCCCCCCTTAGAAACATTCGTCCTCGAATGTCTACTCTCAGATACTTAGGAATTTTTTTGCCGGAGTCTCTTCCGTACACTAGACTGAAACCAACCTGTACGCAGCCACAGACATACTATACACACCACACATGGCCACTATCTATAATTAGCAACACTTGGCTTCACACAAATGTTCATTGTAAATTCTGAGAGTCAAAATGAGAGCTTACCTGATGATCTACTGGCCTAAATAGGGTTGTGCTGAGGTATTCCATAGATCTCGAGCCATATGTCCTGTTTGAAATAGGTGGGGGGTATTTAGACTTCATTTCTTCCTCTACTTCCAATGTCATATCTTGCACCTTGTTACTTCTCCATAAAACCTTCACGGATGCTATCTCCCTATTTCGTAGCTTGCGCATTTGTCGGTCCAGGAGAGCAACCGGAATTCCCTCGTATGACAAGTCCTCTGTAATCTGTACATCATCCGCGGGCACCACTCGGGTAGCATTGCCAATGCACTTTCGTAACATAAATACGTGAAATATAGGATAGACAGACTCCAATTTCGAGGGCAATTCTAACTCATAAGCTACATGGCCCACTCTCCGAATGATCCTATGTGGCCCAACATACCGTGGGCTAAGTTTGCCTTTCTTGCCAAACCTCATCACACCCTTCATAGGTGACACCTTTAAGAATACCCAGTCATTAACCCCGAACTCTAAATCTCGTCGTCGCACGTCAGAATATGACTTCTGACGACTCTGAGTTGTCAACAGTTTCTCCCGAATAAGCTTTACCTTTTCTATGGCCTGCTGAACCAGGTCTGGCCCATGTAACCCTGATTCCCCAACATCAAACCACCCTATAGGAGATCTGCACCTGCGCCCTTACAAAGCCTCGTACGGAGCCATTTGGATACTGGAGTGATAACTATTATTATATGCAAACTCGATAAGAGGTAGATGTTCATCCCAACTACTTTTAAAATCTAGCACACATGCTCATAAAATATCCTCAAGTGTCTGAATTGTGCGTTCAGCTTGTCCATCAGTTTGTGGATGAAAAGCTGTGCCGAGATTCACTTGAGTCCCTAGACCTTTCTGAAATAACCTCTAAAAATGTGCTGTAAACTAGGTCCCACGGTCAGATATAATAGATATTGGAACTCCGTGTAGTCGCACTATCTCTTTAATATAATTTTGCATAATCTTCTGCTGTATATGTAGATCTGACCGGTAGGAAATGAGCTGATTTCGTGAGCCTATCGACTATAACCCATATGGAATCGAACTTACTATGAGAACGACTAAACCCGTGATAAAGTCCATGCTTATCGCCTCCCATTTCCATATCGGGATCTCTATAGTCTGCATTAGCCCTCTGGGCTTCTGGTGCTCTATCTTCACCTGCTGGCAACTAGGGCATTGAGTGACATACTCAATAATATTCTTCTTCATATCGTTCCACCAATACACCTCCTTAATGTCATGATACATCTTCGTCGACCCAGAGTGAATGGAGTACCACGGATAATGTGCCTCTGACATAACCCTGTCTCGTAGCCCTGCTACATCTGGAACACACAAACGACCCCGGTATCTGAGAACCCCATCTCCTTTGAGTTCTAACAACGGCTTCTTCTGTTGTGGAACTCGCTCTCTCAATTCGACTAACTCTGGGTCCTCGTACTGCCTCTCCTTTACTTCAACTATGAGAGATAATTTTGCAGTATATTGGAGTACAACTCATCCATTACCAGAGTCTACTAACCGAACCCCCAAACAAGCCAATTGATGAATCTCTCTAGTTAATTGTCTTTTCTCTTCCTCTACATGTGCTAAGCTACCCATGGATCGACAACTTAAGGCATCTGCTACCACATTGGCTTTACCTGGATGGTAGAGAATGCTAATCGTAATATTATAATAACTCAAGCTATCGCCTCTGTCGCAAATTCAACTCTTTTTGCTTGAAGATATATTGCAGGCTTTTATGATCTGTGAACACGTCAACATGAACACCATATAAATAATGCCGCCATATCTTAAGTGCATGGACAACCGCGGTTAATTCGAGGTTGTGGTTTGGATAATTCTGCTCATGCTTCCTTAACTGCCTTGAAGCATACGCAATTACCTTCCCATGTTGCATTAGGACACATCCTAGCCCGACACCTGAGGCATCACAATACATGGCATAACCATCTGGACCCTCTAGAAGTGCTAGAACTGGTGCTCAGATCAACCTGTTCTTAAGCTCTTGGAAACTCTGCTGACATGCTTCTGTCCACAGAAAGGCTTTGATAATACCAGCCTTCGAAAAACCCATAGGGTACAAAAACACATGCTAAGGCATAACTAAAATTCCACTAAGTCTTTTAGCCGAAATGAGGGAAAAATTGAATAGCTATTTTAGAGGACGAAACAGCCCAACTTAAAGAGCCTAAGGGCCGATATTTAAGAGCCTAAGGGCCGATATAAAAAGAGCCTAAGGGCCGATGTATAAGAGTCCAAGGGCCGGCTTAAAAGATCTTAAGGGCCAAAAGCTTATAAGAGTTTGAGACTTCGTTCTCACTCAACTTGAACTAAAAGGCCCCATTGTTCCGAACTTGCATCAAATTGATATTAAGCTTAGATCGAGGACCATCTAAAACCTTTAGAGGTATTACCTTGAGCAATAAAAACCTAAGGGCTTATTACGAATCTGAACCGATACTCGAGCTAAGCATTTGAATCATCGAAATTTTCCACAAACGGGGATAAAATAAAATTCAACACAAATTACAGATAGAGCAAAAAGATACTTTATATTCATAAGGGAAAGATAAAAAACATTTACAATGCCCACAAAGGGCACATGCTCAAAAAAAGAAACCTAATTTATTTTCGGGTCACGCCCCCGGGAGTGTCGTCTCCAGAACATTCATCTTCAGCGACTCTATCTTCGGGTGTCTCCTCTGCTTCGGGAGTATCTTCTTCGCCTTCCTTGTCCTCGGAGCCACTCACCACATCCTCTTCATCAGAGGAGACGAGGAACCTAGCATCGGTTTCCCATGCCTTTGCCTCAGCTATCTCCCCGGCAAGGTCGAACCCTCGGGCATGGATTTCTTCAAGAGTCTCCCTCCAGGTTTGGCACTTAGACAATTCATTGCTCCGTCTTCCTCGGTCGGAGGCCTCCTTCAACTCAACTTGAACGGCCACAGTTTCCCTCAAGTATACAGCAATAGATTTATCGGTCGCAGCCTTCGTCTTCTCAGCTTTGGCTTTGGCCTGTACAGCTTCAGCCTTAGCCTGTGCAGCTTCGGCCCGGGCTTTAGCCAGCTCGGCCTCCAACCCCTCAATTTTCCTAGCCTGAGCCAGACCCTTCGCTTCAACGCCTCAGAGCTGAGCTTCAGCCGAGGCCAATTGGGCCGTAACAGCTTCCTTGTCGGCACCAAGTTGATCCATGTTCTTTTTCCACTGATGACAATCAGCCCGAACTTGATCTACCTTGCCCCGGAGCTGCCCAATCATATCTAGCTTTTGCTGCAGCTAAGATATCGAAGTATTAGCCTCCGAAGTAAGGCCATGAAGGCCGAACATTGTTAATATCACAGTTACTGCTCATCTAGCTCGGACTCGCTTTTTTGAGCTTTGGCCAAGGCGGTTAGGAGATCCTTAAGCTCCTCTTTCTTCTGTCTAGAGAGGAGCCTCAAGGCCTTCTCTTCACCCGAAACCTTCTTGAGCTCACCCTCACATTGGCTCAGCTCAGCTCTAAACTTCACAATGGCCTGTAAGTGGAATGGAGACATATCATTCAAAAGGGAAGTAAGGAAGGAAAATTTACGATAAAAAGGGCAAGTCCTTACCTGGGAAAGGAGACGTTGAGCCTCTTCGAAAAAGAAGGATGCATCATTAAAGTCGTTGGCATCCTCAATTCCAGCGTAGCAACCCTGAAAAGGATTGTCCTCGATGATCTTATTTGGGTCGGGCATACGCATAGCATTGGCTTCTTCGATTGCCCCCTCAGAATAAGTTGGCAATGAAAGGAAGTGACCCGTTGTCGCGGCCCCAAGCTCTTCACTTGGGGCGTTCTCATTATCATTGGGGTTCTCAGCACTTACCCCCTCCGGTATTGTTTTTGAAGGCGGAGGGACAATCTCGACCTCCAAGGATGCAGGGGCCTTGCCCGTTGCTTCCTTCGGGGCATCCTCACCACAGGACGAGGCTTCTGGTTCGGAAGGCTTGGCGACCTCGACTGGCTTCCTGGTCCAAGTCACCGGCGCCAAGTCTTCATTATCATTTTCTCCATCATCCGAGGAGTCATGGGCCGAGTCTACACGCGTTTGAGCAAATCTTTTCCGCAGCCTTCGAGCGGGGGTTTTCTTGTCTTGAGGGTCTTCGGGTTTCGAGACCCTTTTTCTTTTGCTGTCCTTCTCGGACTTTGGATTTGAAGGTTTGGTTTTTTCCCCGGGCAAAGCCGGCCTCATCTCAGATGCATTGCCGAGGCCTGCACAGGCATAATGTGAGTATGTAAGAACGTCGTTAATATAACAAGTGTTGAAACTACTGAAAGGCACTTACCGTGGATCCTGGCCTCCGCGGCCCCTCTATAATTCACTCCACTTGCGCTCATCGTAGGATGAAGTGGCAGCTAACTTACAGACCCAATCCTCGAGGTCGGGCACCGCTGGAGACGCCCAAGCATTGGCTGCCAAAAGAAGGATAACAACATTATGAAACATAGAAGCAGAATATGAATAGGTCCAGGGAATACAATACTCCACTTATGGTTCAAATTCCACCTCTCCGGGAACGACATTTTATCCTCGAGAATGATGTCCGAAATTCATACTTCAACATACCGGCTCATCCAACCCCGATCTTTAGGTTCGTCAATGCTGGCGAAGAAGGACTTTGTTGTTCGGCGCCGTAGCTTGATGAGCCCTCGGAATAAGTGCGCCGATACAGTCGCATCAGGTGGCTGATGGTGAAGTCCAAACCCTTGGCCTTTTCAGAAAAATACCGCAACATAATCACGATACGCCATAAGGAACGCTGAATCTGACCGAGAGTGACTTCGTACATTTTGTAGAAGTTGATCACTACCGGATCGAGGGGACCCAGTGTGAAGGGGTAAGTGTAAACACCAAAAAACCCCTCCTTGGGGTGGTAATGCTTTCATCGAGGCTCGGGATCTGAACCTCAACCTCGTCTCCCTAGCGATATTCCTCCTTTACTCCCTTTGTAAGCTTCTTCGTTATCAAGCTAATGTACCGGGATACGTGCTCGCATCGGGCTATGACATCGGGAGGATTTTCGATACTGAAGTTTTTCTTAATATTGCAATTACCGGGGGTGATTTCCTCAAGCTTTGGCGGCACAACCGGTTTGGCCAGCCGGGAGGCAGAAGAAGATGATGATTTGTCCTTTTTGGGAACTGTCATGGAAGTTTTGGCCATGGTTATAAGCTAAGTGTTACAGGCACACAGGGATGTGGTATTTCCGGCAAGGGCTTGGTGTTTTCCGACGCTCTAAGAGGCGGAGGAAATGAGTGATTGGACAAAGAGAAGAAGATGGGAAAGGAGTGAAGAAAGAGTAAAGTTTTTTATTTAGAGGAATCACCTCATATTTATAGAAGGGAAACGACGGTTCGGCGGCATTAGTGGCCGACCAATACTGGCATACATTCAATGCTTTTTGGGAAATGGACCGACGGGACATTTCGGTCACTTCGAATGCTTGCATCATGGGGATGACGTCATCACTAAGGACTTCAAGAATCAGAATCGTTTCATATCATTTCATTCTAAGAAACGCGGGGACTATCTGTGTACGGTAGAAATCGAAGAGCTCGATTTCTAAGACTGGATTACACTCCGAGTCCGAATTTTGGAAGTTCGAAGTAAGAATCAAGCCGGGCCTGGATGAGTGCACCTTGAGAAGCAAATCGGGGTCCCGTCATGATCTACCTCGAGGGCAGTACAATTTTGAGGGCACTCAAGAAAGAGCAGAAATTTCTCAAGGACACGTGAGTCAGGGCATAAAATTATAGGATAAGGTTTGTACGAAATAGTGCAAGTCCGTACTAGGTCGTTATACCGCTCTACCAATAGGATTCTTTATCGTAATTGGAAATGTACTGTATTAAGGATTTTTGCCCTCCTATATAAAGGGGACCCCCATCATTTGTAAAGGATATCTCATTCTCTGCAATAGAACATTCGACTTTGCTTTTTTCTTGTTTAACGTGCTCAACAATTGTTCTTCAGCTTTATTGTCTTTACTTTATTGTTCATACTTTATTGTTCTTAACTCACCTCAAGGCCCCTGAGATAATCGAGCTCGAGGTCCTTATTGCTCTAACAACACTGGTTTGGTTAATCAATTCTTTTTACTAAACTTAATATTATTCGTACATTCACTAGTATTGGAATAAATCACATATCTTTAAAACCACAAATCATATTTAATTGTTGCTAGCATTTTTCGAGGTAAACAGATCTCTTTATGGTGTGAGGCATTTTGGAAAAAATCGTATGGGCTTGGCCCAAAGCCGACAATATCATACCATGTTAAGAGTGTATTTGGCTAGTTTAGCCGAACGAGGAAGAACACAATGACTCACTATACCCGTACCTGAGTAGATGACATTGGCAATATACACCTGAACATGCAGTCAAGTTAAAGTTATACTAATGATTTATGGGAATACGAGTAAGCAAAACGGATAGGGAATTCAGGTAGAAGACTCGGGAACTAATATGGTAATCTTTTTATTTTTTTGGTAATTAATATTATTTTATTTACCAAGTATAGTGATCTACAATCCTAACAAAATCGAGACTAGCTTTTTAGCATAACTCCTGCAAGACATGAAGCTCCAGTTAATGTGGTAATTAACTGGTTAATTTCTACATCAATTTTTGCCACAAAAATAAGGAGGAAAAAAAAACAACAGTAGATGTCTAAAGATAAGTATTATAATACCTTCTGCATCACAGTATTAAGTGTGTGTTAGGAT